>NW_013673207.1:36576-37512 GCF_000517525.1 Limulus polyphemus
ATGACTTCATTTTAGTTTATTATACACGATGACTTGATTTTAGTTTATTATACATTATGACTTCATTTTAGTTTATTATACACCATGACTTGATTTTAGTTTATTGTACACCATGACTTCATTTTAATTTATTATACACCATGACTTGATTTTATTTTATTATACACAATGACTTGATTTTAGTTTATTGTACACCATGACTTAATTATAATTTATTATACACCATGACTTGATTTTATTTTATTATACACAATGACCTGATTTTAGTTTATTATACACCAAGACTTGATTTTAGTTTATTGTACACCATGACTTAATTTTATTTTATTATACACAATGACCTGATTTTAGTTTATTATACACCAAGACTTGATTTTAGTTTATTGTACACCATGACGTGATTTTAGTTTATTATTCACCATGACTTCATTTTTGTTTATTATACATCATGACTTCATTCTGGTTTATTATACAAGATGACTTCATTTTAGTTTATTATACACATTGACTTCATTCTCGTTTATTAAACACCATGACTTCATTTTAGTTTATTATACACAAGAAGTCATGGTGTACAATAAACTAAAATCAAGTCATGGTGTATAATAAACTAAAATTAAGTCATGGTGTACAATAAACTAAAATCAAGTCAATAGTGTATAATAAACTAAAATGAAGTCATGTTGTATAATAAATTAAAATGAAGTCATTGTGTATAATAACTTATAATGAAATCTTGGGGTGTACAATAAACTAAAATCAAGTCATGGTGTATAATAAACTAAAATTAAGTCATGGTGTACAATAAACTAAAATGAAGTATGACTTCATTCTGGTTTATTATACAATATGACTTCATTTTAGTTTATTATACACAATGACTTCATTTTAGTTTATTATACACCGTGACTTCATTTTAGTTTATTATACACAATG
>NW_013673208.1:0-4680 GCF_000517525.1 Limulus polyphemus
CTTTGTTAAGTGTTGCTTGCTTTTTACTTTCGTTTCAGATAACAAACAATACATAAAATCCCGCTAAGTGTAGCTTGGTTTTTATTTTCGTTTCTAATAACAAACAGTGTTAAACTCAGCTAAGTGTGCATGATTTTTCTTTCGTTTCAGGTAACAAACAGTATTAAACTCTGATATGTGTCGCATGATTTTTTCTTTCGTTTCATGTGACAAACAATACTTTAACTTTGCTAAGTTTCGCTTGATTTTTACTGTCGTTTCATGTTACAAACAATACATTAAACTCTGGTAAGTGTCCCTTAGTTTTCTTTTGTTTCATGTAACACACATTAGACTAAAATTCGTTAAGTGTCGCTTGGTTTTACATTCGTTTCAGGTATCAAACAATACATTAAAGTCTTATAAGTGTTTTTTGGTTGTTACTTACATTTCAGATAACAAACAGTATTAAACTCTGCTAAGTGTTGCTTAGTTTTACTTTACTTTCATATAACAAACAATACATTGAAGTCTGCTACGTGTTGCTTGGTGTTTACTTTCGTTTCAGGTAACGAAGGTAGATTAAACTCTGGTAAGTGTCACTTGGTTTTTACTGTCATTTCAGATAACAAAGAATATTAATGTGTTTTTTGATAAAACATAAAGGTATGCGACTCGTGTGTTGTTATTGTAACCAACATAGACCACAAGCACATAAATAGCTTACAAAAAAAAATCAAAAGGTTCCAATCGTAGAAAAACAACAGCCAATTTAGAAAGTAAGGTATTTTTAAGTGTTGAACACTGATATGGCCAAAGCGTTGCAACAAGACAAAATGAAGAGTGCTACAATCTGGGGATATTACTAAAATTTGACATAATGGTATAAATGCTGTAGAGAAAATTGAAAGTTGAGAATTTATATAAGCAGGATGTAGCAAGTATAAATCACCGATAATAGGAACTACACACCTAAGACTTAAAAGAGTTTAATACTGTTTGTTACACGAAACGAAAGTAAAAACGAAGCGACACTTAGCTGAGTTTAATACTGTTTACTACAGGAAACGAAAGTAAAAACCAATCAACACTTAGCAGGCTTTCATGTATTGTTTGTTATCTGAAACGAAAGTAAAACCCAAGCAACACTTAAAAAAATGTAAAGGTTGCAATTGTTCTCACTAATTACTGCTGTGTTACCCAATTAACATGAAAAAAATTAGTAATTTCACTTAATCGTTTGAGTCAGTTCTCTATGCTGAATGTTGTAATTCAATGACTCGATACGATACTATATGTGGACACCAATGACAGTTAACAGTAAATAAACAAGTCAGTACATAAGTTCGGACCCCAATGACAGTTAACAGTAAATAAACAAGTCAGTACATAAGTTCGGACCCCAATGACAGTTAACAGTAAATAAACAAGTCAGTACATAAGTTCCAACGCATAGGACGGGACCTAGTTCGTGTTCCATTAACGCAAAAATAAAATGTGCTCTGTACTTTGGGACCGTGGGTGTGTCATAAGGATGCTGGTCACATCTCTCTTTACTCGGTCAGACAACAGCAGCACAAGTGTTTGCTGTGATTGCTGTAGACAGACTGTCTTCTCTATAGTCTATCAATTCACAATTATAGAGGGCTATGTAGACAGACTGTCTTCTCTATAGTCTATCAATTCACAATTATAGAGGGCTACTGACGATCAGTTAGGGCAGATCAATTCTGATGTTGCGCAGAATATTACGCTTTTCATAAAACTTTTAGGAAAGGATTACATTATCCTTGGCGCGCTAGGTGAAACGGACATTCTGGTTTGTCAGAAAATTGTTTGTTTATTGTTAAGCACAAAGATACACAATAAGCTATCTGTGCTCTTCCCACCACGGATATCGAAACCAGATTATTAAAGAGAAAAGCTTTCAGACTTTCCACTGAGCCACCAGAGAGCAGGAAACGATTTGAATTCTAGAGGATTAAATTGTGTTTGAGCTAAGTTAGTTAGAGACAGGTCATGCTTTGCTTAGTGAGTTGATCAAGAAACATCACAAATTAAATAATGTAGTTGTTGATGTCAATAATCAATATGCTTTGATCCAAGAGAAGCTGAAGCGAGATATGTAGCTGTAATTATTAAAAGCTCGAAGGCTCAAGAAACATGATAGCATTTCACAATTATATTTTGATTGATGATATATCTATTTAATCACAGATGGCGCTTTGAAAATGTCAAAAAAAAAAAAAAAGAAAGAAAGAGGTTACTTATGAGCATTTATGTGTAAATAATTTATTCCGGTAAATGGGTCCCATTTGGGAAAGCATTGTTAGATATACAATGTCTAAAAGTAAAACTTGTGTTCAAAAGCATTTATCTTGGTCATTAGTTTAAACATCATGTGTAAGTCACGGACTAAAAGTAAGGTTTATTTAATTAATTTAATAGTTAATTCTACAATTTAGCTAAACTGTTACAATTTCAAACTTGATAATTTGAACTGTATTTAGTTACGTGCGGCAACAGATTAAGCCAAGGACTTAATATGAGCTGGATGTTTTGTTTGTTTTTAGATATTCACTTAAAGCTATATAAGTGCTATCTGCACTAGCCCTCTATAATTGTGAATTGATAGACTATAGAGAAGACAGTCTGTCTACATAGCCCTCTATAATTGTGAATTGATAGACTATAGAGAAGACAGTCTGTCCACATTAACTCAGTTTTTAACACAATACAACATAAATATGTTCATGTTTATCTTTACACATATATGTTGTAATGTAGAAACTTAAGCGGTGGAATTTTAATATTGGTGAAATATAAAAGTATGATCGAATCACGAATGCCACAACACCCTTGTGTTACTTATAGATTCATTAGGTGCATCATAACAATGTGAATTTAACGTGCAGAGTGAAATGGAAGAAACACTTGCAAATCGGTGTTGGGGGTTAGTGGAAGGAAGAAACTTTAGCGGTGGAACGAGAATGGCTATATTATTTTTAATTGATATATATATGAGCTAAACAGGTTCAATTTTGTTTAATGTGTTTAACTTCCCTCTAAAAAAACTGAAAACTAGAATAGTGAACAGAAAGGACTTTTGGCTTCACTGTATAACATCACGTAATTTTTGGACATTGACCAAAGGAGGAAATTACCGCTCAATACGACCATTGTTAATATTAATGGCCACAACTCGGATACGTTGTACTGTTGTTCTATGAATGAAAGCGTTAAAACATGGAGTTTACGCTCAGTGCCTCACGTTTACCGCAGGGCGCTAACCCCCTCCCCTATGCATACTTAGAGTTCTGACAGCATCTTCTCTTTTTAGAAAGAAAGAAAGGTTTCTAACAAACTTATGAAACGCAAGAATAATAAATAAATATATCGAATATTTTAGAAGTTGACATGAAAAAAAGTGGCTCGTATATCATTTCTTAAACGTTGGTTTAGCCTTATATTCTATTAACAGTAGTTCTTCAAGGCTACAGGCTAACATTCTAGTGACTTTGACCTCTGTATTCTAAGACTCAAAAATACATTTCCACGAAAATTCAGGAATCTTGAAAATTTGTACTTTGGATATACCCAATATTTCCACCAAAATGTTTGAGGTATTTAAACATGGAAGAAAGTAAACATACTTCAACGTAAACAAGAGAGATTACTTCACGTCAACAGTGTGTTGGAAATAAATTACTAATTTCCACCAAAATGTTTGAGGCATTTAAACATGGAAGAAAGTAAACATGCTTCAACGTAAATAAGAGAGATTACTTCACGTCAACAGTGTGTTGGAAATAAATTACTAATTTCCACCAAAATGTTTGAGGTATTTAAACATGGAAGAAAGTAAACATACTTCAACGTAAACAAGAGAGATTACTTCACGTCAACAGTGTGTTGGGAAAAAAATTACTATTTTACATAACACGATTGTGATTTATGCATTCACCTGATTTGGGATATAATTTTAAAAGTGCAATTGAAGGATGTATTAACATAATTATAAAATGGAAATTGAAATATTTATTTTTTAATGAGATGGTTTGGCCTAGCGGTTGTAAATTCGAGGGTTCGTGAATTGTGTCCAGTTGCTGTAAAAAACATTCTGCACAGTTTGGGGTCGTGAATGCGCTACATATAAGAGTGTTTGGTTAGATAAAAGTAGCTCAAGAGTTGGCGGTGGGTGATTTAAGCTAGCTGTCTTCCCTCTAGTCTGTCATTTAGAAACTAGGGACAGCTATTCACAGATAGCCTGTGTGTTTCTTTACGTGAAAACGCTACAAATAGGATTATCTATATGTCTACTACTTTATCAAATTAAGATACATGTACAAGAAGACAGAAAATGTTGTTGTGAGTGAGAGTTTATTTAGTAAAATAAAAAAGAATAAATAAAATAAAGAATAAAAAGAATATAACTTTTACCAACACCTAGAAGAATAAATACTTGTTCAATTAGAATATAACTTTTACCAACACCTAGAAGAATAAATATTTGTTCAATTAGAATATAACTTTTACCAACACCTAAAAGAATAAATACTTGTTCAATTAGAATATAATTTTTACCAACACCTAGAATAATAAATACTTGTTCAATTAGAATATAACTTTTACCAACATCTAGAAGAATACATACTTGTTCAATTAGAATATAACTTTTACCAACATCTAGAAGAATACATA
>NW_013673208.1:4810-15948 GCF_000517525.1 Limulus polyphemus
TTATATGAAACAAAAGTAAAAACAAAGCGACACTTACTAGAGTTCAATACTGTTTGTTATCTGAAATGACATTAAAACCAAGCGAAACAAAGCGACACTTACTAGAGTTCAATACTGTTTGTTATCTGAAATGACATTAAAACCAAGCGACACTTAGAGAAGTTTAGAGTAAGGTTTGTTAAATGAAACAAAAGTATAATCGAAGTGACACATACCAGAGTTTAATGAATTATTTGTAACATCAAACAAATGCAAAAATCAAGCGATAATTACTGAGTTTAATGTATTGTTTGTTACAGGAAATGAAAGTAAAAACCAAGCAACACTTAGCACACTTTAATGTATTGTTTGTTACCTGAAACGAAAGTAAAAACCAAGCAAGACTTAGCAGAATTTAATACTGTTTCTTATCTGAAGCGACAGTAGCATGAAATGAAAGTAAAAACTAAGCGATAATTAGCGGATACTTGTGATAAAACAAAAGAAAACCAAGCTACACTAAATAGAGTTTAATGTATGTTTGTAACATAAAACAAAATTAAAAACGAATTAACACTTAGACGAAAGTCAAAACGAAGTGAAACTTAGCAGAGTTTAATATTGTTTGTTATCTGAAACGAAAGTAAAACCCAATTGACACTTAGCAGAGTTTAGAACTGTTTGTTACATGAAACGAAAGTAAAAACTAAGCGACACTTAGCAGAGTTCAATGTGTTGTTTGTTATTTCAAACGAAAATAAAAACAAAGCGACACTTAAGATAGTTTAATACTGTTTATTGCACAAAACGAAAGTAAAAACCAAGCAAAGATTATGTAAGTTTAATACTTTTTATTATATGAAACAAAAGTAAAAACCAAGCAACATTTAGCAAAGTTTAATGTACTTTTTGTTGCATGAAATGAAATTAAAACCAAGCGAAACCTAGCAGAGTTTAATGTATTGTATGTTACCTGAAACGAAAGAAAAATCCAAGCGACACTTAGCAGTGTTGAATGTATTGTTTGGTACATGGACACTTAGCAGATTTTAATGTATTCTTTTTTTATCTGAATCGAAAGTAAAAACCAAGTAATCCTTATCAGAGTTTAATACTGTTCGTTACCTGAAACGAAAGTTAAAACCAAGTGACACTTAATGGAATTTAATAGTGTTTCTTAGATGACAGTAAAAACCAAGGGACATTTAGTGAAGTTTAATATAAGGTTTGTCGTGTGAAACAAATATAAGAACGAAGTGACACTTAAAAAGGTTTAATGTGTTGTTTGTTACACGAAACGAAAATAAAAATCATGCGACAGTTACCAGAGTTTAATCTACTGTTTGTTACTTGAAACGAAAGTGAAACCAAGTGACACTTAGCTGAGTACAGTGTAATTTTTGTTACACGAAACAAAAGTAAAAACCAATTAACACTTAGTAGAGTTTAATACTGTTTGTTATCTGAAACAACAGTAAAAAACCTATTGACACCTAGTAGAGTTTAATACTGTTTGCTACCGGAAACGAAAGTGAAAACCAAGCGACTATTAACAGAGTTTCATACTGTTTGTTATCTGAAACGAAAATAAAAACCAAGTGACAATTAGCATAGTTTAATACTGTTTGTTACAAGAAACGATATCTAACAGAATTTAATACTGTTTGTTTACTGAAATGAGTTTACTTAGCTGAGTTTAATGTATTGTTTGTTAGATGAAACAAAAGAAAACCAAGCTACACTAAATAGTGTTTAATGTATGTTTGTAACATAAAACAAAATTAAAAACGAATTAACACTTAGAAGAGTTTAATACTGTTTGTTACCTAAAACGAAAGTAAAAACCAAGCTACATTTACCAGAGTTTAATTCTGCTTGTTATCTGAAACGAAAGTATAAACCAAGAGACACTTGGTAGAGTTTAATAGTGTTTATTATACGAAACGAAAGTAAAAACCAAGACACACTTAGCAGAGTTTAATACTGTTTATTACATAAAACGAAAGTGAAAACCAAACGACACTTAGAAGAGTTTAATGTGTTGTTTGATACAGGAATTAAAGTAAAAAACCAAGCGACATTTAGCACAGTTTAATTTTGTTTCTTATTTGAAATGAAGGTAAAACTAAGGGATAATTAGCAGAGTTTAATATTGTTTATTTCATGAAACGAAAGTAAAAACCAAGCAACACTAAGCGAAGTTTAGTGTAATGTTTGTTACCTGAAACAAAAGTAAAACCAAGCGACACTTAGTACAGTTTAATTTTATTTCTTATCTGATACGAAGGTAAAAACCAAGCGACACTTAGCAGAGTTTAATATTGTTTGTTATCTGAATCGATAATAAAAAGCCAAGTGACACTTAGAAGAGTTTAATCTAATATTTGTTACCTGAAACGAAAGTAAAAACGAAGCAACAATAACATACTTTAATGTATTGTTTGATATGTGAAAGGAAAGTAAAAACCAAACAACAATTTGCAGAGTTTAATACTGTTTATTATCTCAAACGACAGTAAAAACCAAGTGATACTTAATGGACTTAAATGCTTTGCTTGGTATGTGAAACGATAGTAAAAACCCACCGACACTTAACGGAGTTTAGTGTGATGTTTGTTACTTTAAACAAAAGTAAAAATGAATCGACACTTATAAGAGTTTAATCTAGTGTTTGTTACTTGAAACTATAGTAAAAACTAAGAAACACTTACCAGAGTTTAATACTGTTTGTTATCTGAAACGATAGTAAAAACCAAGTGACACTTAGCAGAGTTTAATACCGTTTGCTACCGGATATGAAAGTAAAATCCAAGCGACATGTAGTGGAGTTTAGTGTAACGTTTCTTACATGAAGCGAAAAATAAGTGACTCTTAGAAGAGTTTAATTCTGTTTGTTATCTGAAACGAAAGTAAAAACGAAGAGTCACTTAGCAGAGATTAATACAGTTTGTTTCCTGAAACGAATAAAAACCAAGGGACATGTAACATAGTTTAATTGTGTTTGTTATCTGAAATGAAAGTGAAAACCATGTGACACTTAGCAGAGTTTAATACTGTTTGTTTACTGAAACGAAAGTATAAACCAAGCGACACTTGGCAGAGTTTAATATATTGTTTTGTAGATTAAACGATAGTAAAAACCAGGCGACACTTAACAGAGTTTAATTTTGTTTGTTACCTAAAAAGAAAGCAAAAACCAAGTGACACTTAGCAGAGTTTAGTGTAATGTTTGCTATATGAAACGAAAGTAAAAACAAGCGACACTTAACAGAGTTTAATTTATTGTTTGTTACGTGAAACGAAACTAAAAACCAAGCAACACTTAGCAGAGTTTAATTGTGTTTGTTATCTGAAACAAAAGTAAAAACCAAGCAAGACTAAGTGAAGTTTAGTGTAATGTTTGTTAACTGAAACTAAAGTAAAACCAAGCGACATTTAGCAGAGTTCAATTTTGTTTGTTATCTGAAACGAAAGTAAAAGCCTTGCGACACATAGCAGAGTTTAATAGTGTTTGTCATGTGAAATGAAATTAAAAACCAAGCTACTCTTAGCAGAGTTTAATTGTGTTTGTATCTGAAAGGAAAGTAAAAACAAAGCGACACTTAGCAAGCTTTAATGTATTATTTGTTATCGGAAATGAAAGTAAAAATGAAGTGACACTTAACAGAGATTAATACTGTTTGTTTCCTGAAACGAATGAAAACAAAGGGACATGTAGCATAGTTTAATTGTGTTTGTTATCTGAAAATAAAATAAAAACCAAGCGATACTTATTAGCGAAGTTTAGTGTAATATTTGTTAAATGAAAATAAAGTAAAAACCAAGCGACACTTTGCAGAGTTCAATGTGTTGTTTGCTACATCAAACGAAAACAAAAAGGAAGGGATACTTAACATAGTTTAATACTGTTTGTTGCACAAAACGAAAGTAAAAACCAAGCAAAGATTAGGTAAGTTTAATACTGTTTATTATATGAAACGAAAGTAAAAACCAAGCAACATTTAGCAGAGTTTAATGTATTGTTTGTTCGATGAAATAAAAGTAAAATCCCAAGCGACACTTATCAGAGTTTAATGTATTGTTTGTTACATGAAACGAAAGTAAAAACCAAATCACGTTTAGCAGAGTTTAATGTACTGTTTGTTATCCGAAACAACAGTAAAAACCAAGTGGCACTTAATAGAGTTTAATACTGTTTGATACCGCAAATGAAAGTAAAAACCAAGCAACAATTAGCAGATATTTGTGTAATGTTTTTTACATGAAACGAAAGTGAAAATCAAGCGACTATTAGCAGAGTTTAATACCGTTAGTTATCTGAAAGGAAAATAAAAATCAAGTGACAATTAGCATAGTTTAATACTGTTTGTTACTAGAAACGTAAGTAAAAAAGAAGCGTCATCTAACAGAGTTTAATACTGTTTGTTTACTGAAACGAATGCAAAAACCAAGAGACACTTAGCTGAGTGTAATGTATTGCTTGTTACAGGAATTAAAGTAAAAACCAAGCGACACTTAATATAGTTTAATGTATGTTTTTAACATGAAACAAAATTAAAAACCAAGCGACACTTAGCAGAGTTTAATGTATTGTTTGTTAGATGAAACGAAAGAATAACCAAGCAAAATATGATAGAGTTTAATACTGTTTGTTTCCTGAAACGAACGCAAAAACCAAGCGACACTTAGCGAAGTTTAGTGTAATGTTTGTTAAATGAAACAAAAGTAAAAATTAAGCGACACTAAGCGGGGTTTAATGTATTTGTTATTACATGGAAGAGATTTGTGTAATGTTTTTTACATGAAATGAAAGTGAAAACCAATCGAATATTAGCAGAGTTCAATACTGCTTGTTATCTGAAATGAAAATAAAAACCAAATGACAATTAGCATAGTTTAATACTGTTTGTTACAAGAAACGAAAGTAAAAAAGAAGCGACATCTAAGAGAGTTTAATACTTTTTGTTTACTGAAACGAAATCAAAAACCAAGCGACACTTGGCTGGGTTTAATGTATTGTTTGTTAGATGAAACAAACGAAAAACCAAGCGACACTTAATAAAGTTTAATGTACGTTTTTGTTTGTTTTGAATTTCGCGCAAAGCTACATGAGGGCTATCTGCGCTAGCCGTTCCTAATTTAGCAGTGTAAAACTAGAGGGAAGGCAGCTAGTCATCACCACCCACCGCCAACTCTTGGGCTACTCTTTTTACAAACGAATAGTGGGATTGACCGTCACATTATAACGCCCCCACGGCTGAAAGGGCGAGCATGTTTGGTGTGACAGGGATTCGAACCCGCGACCCTCAGATTGCGAGTCGAGTGCCTTAACCACCTGGTCATGCCGGGCACCTGTATGTTTTTAACAT
Organism: Limulus polyphemus; assembly: GCF_000517525.1. Lineage (NCBI taxonomy): Eukaryota > Metazoa > Arthropoda > Merostomata > Xiphosura > Limulidae > Limulus > Limulus polyphemus. Next base: position 10,159 of record NW_013673208.1, read on the forward strand.
AAAACAAAATTACAAACCAAGCCACACTTAGCAGAGTTTAATGTATTGTTTGTTACAGGAAATGAAAGTAAAAACCAAGCAACACTTAACAGAGTTTAAGGTATTGTTTGTTACAGGAAATGAAAGTAAAAACCAAGCAACACTTAGTAGAGTTTAATACTGTTTGTTTTCTGAAACGACAGTAAAAACCAAGCGACACTTAACAAAGCGACACTTAATAGAGTTTAATGTATGTTTGTAACATGAAACTTAATTAAAAACCAATTGACACTTAGCAGAGTTTAATGTATTGTTTGTTAGATGAAACGAAAGTAAAAACCATGCGACACATAAGAGAGTTTAATACTGTTTGTTTCCTGAAACGAAAGCAAAAATCGAAGCGACACGTAGCTAAGTTTTAATGTATTGTTTCTTACATGAGATGAAAGTAAAAACCAAGCAACACTTAGCAGAGTTTAATAGTGTTTGTTATCTAAATTGACAGAAAAAACCAAGCGACATTTAGCGAAGTTTAGTATAAGGTTTGTCATATCAAACAAATATAAAAACGATGTGACACTTACCAGAGTTCAATGTGTCGTTTGATACATGAAAAGAAAGTAAAAACAAGCGACACTTAGAAGAGTTTAATACTGTTTGTTACCTAAAACGAAAGTAAAAACCAAGCTACATTTACCAGAGTTTAATTCTGCTTGTTATGTGAAACGAAAGTATAAACTGTTTTACCTGTTGCTCATTTTAGGATGAAGAAAAATAAATAAGCTAATATCTGAAAAAAAAAAGTCATCTTGAACATGGTTTTATATGAGATTTTTGTATAGAGTTTCGAAAAATAAAATATTAGTTGTTTTGTTTACCTTTAAATGATGAAACTTTTTGGTTCAAAGTGGTCTAGCCAAAAACCACAAATTGTGTAATAAGACTGTTTTTATTTCTTTGGGTTAACAATTATAGACTAAAGATATCATATTTACACATGACAACAAACAGTAGAACACTAACATATACATTTACTTTTAAGAATAATAAACGGACGAACTAACTGTCACACAAAATAAAACTCCAACAAAACTATTTAAACCTTTCTAGGTCTGACTTTTTATTATTTTAACTTAAAACGTTTAATTTAACTCATTACATATTTTAATAAAAATTTAATACACTGCGAATAGATATGAAATTGTTTCAATGGTTTTTTTGTGGCTTTCAGTTACTAAACTCACATAGTTTCGATAACAACTCACGTGTACAGTATACGTCAAATCACAGATCTTCATTTAGAAAAAAGAAAACTATTTATACTCCTAAACATTTATTGTAAAAGTGTAATCACCAAGACAGGTGGGTGGTAATTATGGGATGCTCAGAAAAACTGGAAATGAAAATAATATAAATATAACCTTTTTTAAACAAAAGTTAGTAATTACATATGTGAAATGGTCATTTTATGGTTCCTACTGAAACAAACTTTTAGCAACAAGATCAAAATGCCGTCGCTGGTGTAACTTAATATTGTCTAAGTGTAGTCAACAACATGTATTAGGATTCCGTAAGCATCGTCTCGAGCGTGACTTTAACTTCTCTAAATATCGTCCCTAGTGTGACTTAAGTTTCTTTGAGTGTCTTCACACGACTTAAGTTTCTCTGAATTTCGTCATTAGTGTGGCTTAAGTTTCTCTGGGTGTCGTCACTAATGTGACTATGGATTTTGCAAACATCATCACTTGCGTGACTTCGTACTCTAAAAGGTCGTCACTATCCTTACTTATATTTCTCTAAGTGTCGTCACTAGCGTGACTTCAGGTTCGTTAAGTATTGGCACTGGCGTGACTTCATTTTCTTGAAATATCGTTATTAGTGTCGCCACGGGTGTGATTTCGGATCCCCTAGACGTTGCCACTAGTGTGACTTCGAATTCTCAAAGATCGTCACTGGTATTACTTCAATTCCTCTAAAAATCGTCGCTAGGGTGACTACAAATTCCCTAACTTTTGCCACTAGACTGAATTCAATTCGTTAGGTGTCGTCACTGGATTCTCAAAGGCAGGTGACGATAGAAACGTTTCAGTCCGTAGTTAATAAACTTATGGAAAATGTCATACGAAAGAAGTTAGCATCTTCTTTATCATAGCATAAAGAAACTTTAAAATAATATATTTGATCATACTTTTCATACTCTATGATTTATATAAGGGAATCAGCTTCGTCTTACTCACCAGTAGACAATACTTTGTTTTTATATATGTAAATACAAAAATCTAAAATACTAGCATATTAAATTGAAAGAAAGCTTGTCAGTAATAATTAGGACGGGATATAAAACTTCAATACAATTATTTGTACTAAATACTTCAAGCTAATGTGTACTGGAACATAAAAACTGGTATATAACACACCAGTTCATATGTACTGGAACATAAACACTGGTATATAACACACCAGTTCATATGTACTGGAACATAAACACTGGTATATAACACACCGGTTCATATGTACTGGAACATAAAAACTGGTATATAACACACCAGTTCATATGTACTGGAACATAAACACTGGTATATAACACACTAGTTCATATGTACTGGAACATAAACACTGGTATATAACACACCAGTTCATATGTACTGGAACAGAAACACTGGTACATAATACATCTTTATTCCACATTCTAAAAGAAACAAAGCAGGCGCGATTCATGATAAACCTTTACTTGAACATAAGCACTGGTGTATAACACACTAGCTTATATGTACTAGAACATAAACACTAGTATATAACACACCAGCTTATGTGTACTGGAACATAAACACTGATATATAACACACCGGCTTATGTGTACTGGAACATAAACACTGATATATAACACATCGGTTTATGTGTACTAGAACATAAACATTGGTATATAACACATCAGTTTATGCGTACTAGAACATAAATACTGGTATATAACACATCAACTTATGTATATATAATAGAGCATAAATACTAGTGTATAACACACCAGCTTATGTGTACTAAAACATAAACACTGGTGTATAACACACCAGCTTATGTGTACTAGAACATAAACACTGGTATATAACACATCAGTTTATGTGTACCAGAACATAAACTCTAGTATATAACACACCAGCTTATGTGTACTAGAACATAAATACTGGTATATAACATATCAGTTTATGTGTACCAGAACATAAACACTGATATATAACACATCTTTATTCCGAATTCCACACGAAACGAATCAGGTGCGATTCTTGATAACCTTTCTGTACAAACTTCAGAAGAAGAAAAAAATAGTTTACAATATCTTTACAGGAACTAGATAAGAATGATGCCCATACATCGTGTAACATTTTGTTCTAAATTACTAATTAAATAATAAAAAAACACATCAAAATAACGTAGCAAGATTGCTACATTACTTGCGTGTAAATAAATTTGTATATTTATTTATATATTTACAGGAGTATCACCCACATTATTATTGATTTATATGCTGTATAAATGAACTTTCAGTCTTGATTTTTGTGCATGCCAGATTTTTTCAGAAGACTAAAATCCTGAATATTATTTAAGATAATAGTTTGCATCTTCACAGTTTCGACATCCTTCTTTAGTTCTTCCATATCTCGCTTCAACTTGGCGCGTCTGTTCTGAAACCACGTGATCACTTGGGCATTTGTTAGGCGTAGACGCTGAGCGATCTCGTCTCTGTCGGCAGGAGATAAATATTTCTGGTATAAAAATCGTTTCTCAAGCTCAAAGATCTGCTGGTTGGTGAAAGCTGTCCGAGATTTCCTTTTCTTTTTTGGTTGTTGTCGATTACTGAATATACTGAGGTGGTCATGACTTTCATCTGTAAAAACCAGAGAAAAAGCACATTAACAACAGAAGGTACGAGTGCTTGAAAAAAAAAACAGTAAAAGCATTAAACTGGAGATTCAAGTACTTGAACAAGCACGTGAACATTAACAACTGACGATACAAGCCATTGAACAAACATATTAACAACTGAAGATAAGAGTATTTGAACAAACCCGTTAACGACAGAAGATATAAATACTTCAACAAACGCCTCTTCCCTCACCCCTCCACCAGTGACTCAGCGGAAAGTCTGAGGGCTCACACGGCTAAAAACCGGGTTTCGATACTCGTGGTGGGCACAGCACAGATAGCCAGTTATGCAGCTTTTGGCTTAACAAGAAATAAGCAAACAATTAAACAAACTTGAACAAACCAGGAAAAACATTAGCATCAGAATTCACAAGTATCTGAACAAACACACGAACATTAACAACTGAAGATAGAAGTATTGGAACAAGCACATGAACATTAACAACAGACGGTATAAATATTAGGAACTGAAGATACAAGTATTTAAAGAAACACATGAATATTAACGACAGAAGATACAAGTACATGAACAAACCAGCAAAAAGCATTAAGAGCAGAAGGTACAAGAACATGAGCATTAACGACAGAAGATAAAAGTACTTGAACAAACAAATGAACATTAACGACAGAAGATACAAGTATGTGAATAAATACATGAAAATAACGACAAACAAATGAACACTAACGACAGAAGATACAAGTACTTAAACAAATACATGAAAATAACGACAAAGAAATGAACACTAACGACAGAAGATACAAGTTATTGAACAAATACATGAAAATAACGACAAACAAATGAACATTAACGACAGAAGATACAATTTATTGAACAATACATGAAAATAACGACAAACAAATGAACACTAACGACAGAAGATACAAGTACTTGAACAATACATGAAAATAACGACAAACAAATGAACACTAACGACAGAAGATACAATTTATTGAACAAAACTTGCCATAGAAACTGGATTTCGACGTTTTTTTTTACATTTCAGGAAATATTCATAATGGTTTCTGAAATAAGATTCTAGCAGAGCATAACCTGACTAACGATCATCGGAAAGAAGGGTTAACCTTAAAGATTCTAGCAGAGCATAACCTGACTAACGATCATTGGAAAGGAAGGGTTAACCTTAAAGATTCTAGCAGAGCATAACCTGACTAACGATCATTGGAAAGAAAGGGTTAACCTTAATTATATTGCTTAATATTTATATATCCATTGAAGAGAACCAGCCAAGTCAATATTATCATATACAACTCATACCACATAATATTACTTGTTCTCCTTCTGTTGAGTACTGGTTTGGGTTCTTCATACGTCCACCGAAACTATGTACTGGTTTGTGTCAATAGCAGGTCTACCATTTTTATGTATTGGCTTCTGTCCATAATAAGTCTAGTTTCTACGTTCTGGCTTGTGTTTGTAATATGGCTACCGTTTTAATATACTGGTTTGTGCTAATAACATGTCTACTGTTTCTGTTATTCATAAGACCTTTTAAGTGAAAGCGTATAATGGTTTATCAACCACGCGATATCATATATCAAATACCGACGATGCTTTTCGAGAATATTTCGGCTCTACAGACATAGTAGTTCGTTCGTGGGAGATTTAAAATTTTGAATTTAAAATAACCAGGAATGTTCAGAAACGGTTATTTCTGGTCATCCCGCCCATAGTTATGTAGTTATAGAAATATTTGGCGAATTTAGAAAATAAAAGAAGTGAGAAGGAATGCCGCCGCACAGCCAAAAAGTCGGAGAAGCACAAAATTCGGAGTACTATGTCATCTGAAAAGCGCTAAGGAAACCCTTGTAGGACAAACGGGCTCAGTCAGGGTGGCTGAGATCGGAGAATTCAATGCATTGAAAATTTGGTGT
>NW_013673208.1:16948-22599 GCF_000517525.1 Limulus polyphemus
GTGGGCAGGGCATAGATTGTCCATTTTGTAGATTTGTGCTTAATTCCAAACAAACAAACAAATCATATATCTCTTGATTAAACACAAATTTTATGGGGGCCGGGATTTATCTACAGTAGGTGTCTGTGATGTATTGGCGATAAATTCGAACAATAAACGGACAGCACACAATCCATTTGTTTTAAAATAGTATATTCAAAATAACTCAAACGTATTTACTAAAATTCTTTACACTAAAGGATATCACAGTTGTATCTAAAACTGTAAATAATTCTCTTTTCTTGTCAAAAGTCCGCACAGGTTGATTCAATTACTTTGCATCACCTTTTGACAAGACAAATTATTCTCCTTATCTCTGTTAAACTGTGAAACTCATTTTAAAATATCGCCCGTTAAGGCTTAACTAGGCTAAACTAATAATCACGCAGTCTAACTTTACTTTCAATAGCTTACTTTTTTCTGAGTTAACTTCTTTAGAAATCGTCCGTCACGACTAAACTACCAATCACTCAATCTAGATCTGTCTAATTATCTTTCACTTAACTTGCTTTCTTCTATCTGCACATATTTATAACACGCGACAAAATAATCTAGAAATCCCTAGCCCTCTAGTAGCAACAATACTAAACATAACTAGAAAATCTTGGAAAGTTTGAATAAGATGACGTCAACAATATTACTAAAGCCTAGTACAACAGTTAAACTCCATACATAATGTACGACTCGTACAGAGTTACGTAATGAAACTATTGTTTTATAATAATTAACTTTAAACACTTGTTAAGAAAACGAATTAATCATTAAATATTAAATTACTAAATGAACTAAATAATAACTTTTACCCTAAACAGTCTTGTATATCAAAAAAGTGTATACTGATGCTATTCTAGGTCCCATAGTAACTCCATCTATCTGATCATGTATCTATTAGTTGAACAGAAAGTGTGATACTGATACCAAACTAGGTCCCATGGTAACTCTGTCTGTCTGACCATACATCTATTGGTTAAACACAAAGTGTATACTGATGCTACTCTAGGTTCTATAGTAACTCCATCTATCTGATCATGTATCTATTAGTTGAACAGAAAGTGTGATACTGATACCAAACTAGGTCCCATGGTAACTCTGTCTGTCTGATCATACATCTATTTCCTTTCTTAACATTATGACCGTTTCATTATTACTGTTCCAGTTGAATCATTCCTTTCTTAACATTATGTCCGTTTCATTATTATTGTTCCAGTTGAATCATTCCTTTCTTAACATTATGACCGTTTCATTATTATTGTTCCCGTTGAATCATTCCTTTCTCAACATTATGACCGTTTCATTATTATTGTTCCTCTATTTCTATTGAAACCGTTCTAGTATCATTGCTCCCATGCATATATCACATTCATTTTACCTTTATTATATTATATTATACGAGTTTGTTCTCGTACTATTCTTCCTTCATATTCTAAAGTTTTTGTGATTCTTTTGAGACATTTCCAGCAATTTTGTTTCTTTGGTCGTCTTCACTTATTTCTAGTTTTACTGTTTCCTCGATCGTATAGATTCGTTTCAGTATCATTGTTCATTTTCTCACACTGACAGCGCTTTTGTTCGTTGAAACCATTCAAGTAATTTCAGTTATAATTGAGAAAGGTTGTGTATGGATACTTAACAGGTATATGGAGACAGTAGGTCAGCAACAAAAATGTGCTGGCATACATAGGATTACTCAATATATAATTAGTTTCTTGTGAAAACTTTAGTACGGAATACATTTTTTCCAAAGGAAATGTGATTCATTTTGTAAAGTGATTTTGATGTGGGTTATGAAGCTAATGGAAAATATTCACTTCTTGTCTTGACTTTTTCCAGTTATTTTTGCTGCTATTGTGAAGCAGCCTTGTATGTGGACAGCTTTGTATATTTATAATTACAGTGATCAGTTTATTAAAGATATTACTTCCAAATTTTTCTGTATAACAAAACACCTTTTTCTAAGATATGTTGTTATATGATGATTGGTTTGGACATAGAGATTTGCAGCTTGTTTCTGGACGTATATGGAATAGTATCTTAATTTCAACCATATCAAGGAGGACAATGAGTTTAGCAATGGCCATGACATTTGACCAATGGTGAAAATTGTTACCAAAATGCATCTATGTAAAAAACATATTTTATCTGTTTTATATCATGAAGACAGAATGAAATTATCTCTGCTTCTGATAAAAAGCAAACTAGATTATTGGCCGATTTCTGACAAATAACTGTGATGTATAAATTTAGGAATAGAAGCAACAACATAAGAAACGTAATCCGTCTTTCGTCTTTTTCTCTCTCTATGTGTATGAAAAATGTCCGCTGATGAACACAGGATCTCTACAATATAACTCACTCAGGGGATCCAGGGGGGGTCAAAGATTCGGAGATGGAAAAAGAAAAGAGTGATCTATAGGCCTAACGTACGGTGTAAAGGTATTTCAAACAAAAATCCCTGACATGCAACAACGAACGTCTTTTCAAAATCATTGATGTGAAACGGTGTAAAGTGGTGTGGATCGACACCTGTCTAAAAATAAATCACGATTTGGTTGATAAATTAGGAAGAGGGAATTTCTTTCTGGGATTCTATATGTTATGAAAATCTTCTTGATTTGGAAATAGCTCTTAGAAACGGACTTTACGTTAACACTTTTCTTTTTCAGTTGAATTACATAAAACAGACAAATGTACCAATAACGACACATACTATATTTTTCTTTTGAACGTTATTCACATCCCAGGAAAAAAAGAAAGAAAATAAACTATAGAAAAGAGGTGTAGACGACAATTCCAGGGCCCTGACAAAGCTAAGCCTAATATCAACGTTAGAAAAGTACGTTAAGAAACAACTTTAGTTAAAAAATCATGTACCTTGCATTCCTTATTCTCTACATTCTCTATATGTCTGTCTGTATGTGTATCCATACATGTAACGATGCTAACTGATGCAATTTAATCAACTCACGGGATCTGATGTAACAGTAGAACACGTGTCATAGACTCTATTGCAAACTTTTTGGAATCATACATGCTTTGTTTGTTTCACAGTCTTCGTGCAAAGCTACTCAATGGATAATCTGAGCTAGCAGTCTCTAATTTTGAATTGATAGACTAGAGGGAAGGCAGCTTGTCAATAACACCAACCGCCGTATTTGGGACCACTTTTGTCTTATTGGATATTTCGACTTAGATCGAAAGTTCGGAACGTGGTTTGAGGAGAACTGGTGTGCTCTGGATTCACAATCCAAGCTCGCTAACCACTCACCAAGTCTGGCAAGAATCAAAAAGTAAAATTTTTGCTTTAACCCTTAATGTTATCTGGGTTAAAAACAAACTCCCCAGTCATCTATAGCAGTAAAAGTAGTTCTGTACTATTCATTTAATCTAATGCCGGTTTCATTCTGTTTATTAAAATATTATTTATATATATAGGCTCTACACATATATGTACCTTTAATAAATATACATACACCAATATTTACATATAAGACATCTATGTAATTTTTGTATTTTCGTATATAATACAAAGATAGCTGGTATATATTCAGATAACTGGATAATCACACAATATACTAAAATATAATAATACAAGTAATGATAAAAAACAAATCAAAAATGGTTTGACTTGAAAGTTTCTAATGTTTCTTATACGTTGTCCTGAAGAGATCGACTTTAATTTTTCGATATTCATTTTAAATGATGTTGAAAAACATGAGCATATGAAGAAAAGATATATGATCCTACAGACACAGCTGAAAAACATGATCATATGAAGAAAAGATATATGACCCTACAGACACAGCTGCTGTGGAATCTAGATTAGTACCAGCATCAAACTTTGTGTTTAATCAAGAGAAAAATGATCAGATAGACAGAGTTGCCATGGGACTTAGATTAGCATCTGGATTACAGTTTATGTCTAACGAAGAGATATATGATCAGATAGATGGAGTTACTATAGAACCTAGAGTAGCACCAGTATTACACTTTGTGTTTAACCAATAGATGTATGATTAGACAGACAGAGTTACCATGGGACCTAGAATAGCATCAGTACACACTTTGTGTTTAACCTTGATTCAACTGGAACAGTAATAATGAAACGGTCATAATGTTAAGAAAGGAATGATTCAACTGGAACAATAATAATGAAACGGTCATAATGTTAAGAAAGGAATGATTAAACTGGAACAATACTAATGAAACGGTCATAATGTTAAGAAAGGAATGATTCAACTGGAACAATAATAACGAAACGGTCATAATGTTAAGAAAGGATTGATTAAACTGGAACAATAATAATGAAACGGTCATAATATTAAGAAAGGAATGATTCAACTGGAACAATAATAATGAAACGGTCATAATATTAAGAAAGGAATGATTCAACTGGAACAGTAATAATGAAACGGTCATAATGTTAAGAAAGGAATGATTAAACTGGAACAATTTCTAGACATACACAGGAACAGTAACAGCGGAAAAATTCAATATAAAAAAAATAATAACACTGGAATGCTTTCAATAAAAATACAGGAACAAAATTGTCAGATCTCAGTACAAACACAACAGCAGAGTCATTGAAATGCTTTCATAAAAACAAAAATATTGGAACGATCTCATTACAATTATTGGAATGATCACGATAAAACCGATAATACTGAAACGCTTTCAATAAAAACACAGGAATAAAATTACTAGAACGATCTCAATAAAAACGCAGAAACAAAAATACTGGGTCTCAATAAAAACACGGGAACAAAAATATTGGGTCTCAATAAAAACACGGGAACAAAAATACTGGGTCTCAATAAAAACACGGAACAAAAACATTGGGTCTCAATAAAAACACGGGAACAGAAATGCTGGGTCTCAGTACAAACACAGGAACAAAAATATTGGGTCTTAGTACAAACACAGGAACAAAAATAGTGAATTTTTGTTTTTCCTGGGTTTGTATTGAGTATCGACACAATCTATGTGGAAATCATCTTCCTATCTTGTTTTAGAAATACCTTGTTTCCAGCAAGAACACATCAGTAGACTAAGATTTCTTGGAGCTTAATTAAGGTATCACATGAGTAGTCGTCGCGTAACGACTCCATAATTAAAACTATGTTTTGTTGCTCGGGATGTTGAGAAATCGTTAGTTTCTGTTGTTTATGTTTACATATTTCCACGAGGAACTACTTTTTGTTTTACATAATGAAGGAGTTTAATTTATATGTGGCATATGTTCATGTTTAATCAAAAAAAAAGGGGCGAAATTATAAACTAATGACAGTGTTGTTGTTTTGTCGGTTGTTATTCAACATCGGGCGATATTTTTTGACCACCGACAAAGACACAAGTAATAACGAAACCTTATTTTACATTATCTCCTTTGATCTCTTAATGTATATAATTGAAATTCTTTCTCTCTCTCGCTCTTACGTACTAGTTAATGATTCCAAGAATCGTTCACTAGCCATTTTTTACACATTAGAAATGCGGCTCTAATGACTGTTGTTTACGAGTTTTGTTTCAAGATGGAAAAAAAAAAGTTAGGCTTGTACATTTTTTCATGTAGGCCAAGATAAAAGTATAGTTACGAAAAAAAACTTTCATAAAAT
>NW_013673208.1:23599-29582 GCF_000517525.1 Limulus polyphemus
GTACAAAGTTCAAGGTGGTGTATTTAGTTTGTCTTACGTTTTCATTTATATAGAAATATAGGATAAAATACTATTCATGTAACTCGAAACTAACACGATTTGTTTCATATGAATACAAATGTGTATTTTATTAATCTCAATAAAAAACTTCATTTTTACGTAAAGCACGTAATCCAAAAATGACACGACTTGTCTCACGTGAAGACACAATTTCCTTTTCTTTCGTCGTATATTTCATCAACCGCAACCAAAACTATATGATCAAATAAACCGCAACCAAAACTATATGATCAAATAATTCTCAGAACTTATGGGTAGAAGTAAAAAAAATATATATAGTAATATGTCAATGACACGTCGTGGACAAGTCAGACACAGTAGTGGATGACGTTATTTATATTATCAAATTGTTTGAACAACATATGATCAAATAATTCTCAGAACTTATGGGTAAAAGTAAAGAAAAATATATAGTAATATGTCAATGACACGTCGTGGACAAGTCAGACACAGTAGTGGATGACGTTATTTATATTATCAAATTGTTTGAACAACATATGATCAAATAATTCTCAGAACTTATGGGTAAAAGTTACATAAGCAAACTTGCCATAACTATTGCTTCTAAAATAACTTACTGTAATGCTCACACAATATAAACTAAATATTATTCTTCCATTAAACTTACAGTGAACAATCATTTATATCTAATAATAATTCCCTCTTCAAGAAAAACATTTAAAATATTTGTTTATATTATATACAAAAACTGTTTTCAACTCATACACAAAGTCTACTCATACAGTCTGCACTAATTTGTAGTCTCCTCGATGGCCTCAATGCGGAATCGATAGTTCTGGAGAAAAAGAGCCCACCTCATGATCCGTAAACTGTCACTTTTTCACCTCTGGATGTACACAAGGTGCTGATGGCCAAACACTCTCATATGATCACAGAGTAGTTCTTCTCACTACCCGACAACTTTTTATTTATGTACATGACTGAAAACAGTCCATCTTGATCTTGTAGGAGTATGTCTGAAGCATCGGCCTGAATGATGAAGAGTTTGTTGAAGTCTCGCATTCTAAGTATTGACAAATTTCCTACCATGTTCTTCAGCTTATGGAATGCCATCTCCTGTGAGTGTTCCTACTTCACCTAGTTGGGTAGGCCTTTCTTGGTCAGGTCAGTCAATGGTGCAGCAACTTCAGTGTAGTTTAGGATGAACTTCCGTAGCATCCTGCTAACCCCCTAAAATGATCTGACTTGCTCTTTGGTAATTGGAACTTGTATGTGGGTTTGCTACTCTTCTTGTATGGTAATCTGTTTGTTGACCACCTTGTGTCCAACAAAGTTCAGCACAGAATAACCAATGCAGCACTAAGATTGTCTAATGGTAAGACCTGCTGCCTTCAGTTGTCTGAACAGCTCTCTAAGTCTCTTTATTTGTCATTTCCACCTGGCTTTGTGGGTTAGAATATTGTCTACATTATGCTCTTTGTCGGTGGTTTAATGCAACATCTTCCTCATCAGGCAGTTGAATGTTGCTGCTGATTTGACTAACCCAAATGGCATCATCTTAAACTGGTAACATCCATCTGGTGTCACAAAAGATCTCTTTAGATCCTGTCTCCATCAGGATCTGCCAATAACTTTTACTGAGGCCAATCTTGGAAAAGAAATTGGCTCTGTCTAATTTTGCCATGATAGCCTCTGGGCTGTCCATAGATTCGGAGTCGAATTTCGTCATGAGATTTAGCTGGCCAGAAGATGCAAGACTGGTTCTCATTGGTACAGTGCTGCAGCCAGTGTCTCTTAGGATTTTCACCTTTTTGTTCCTAACATAGCCTTCACGTACTGTCATGTTGGGATTTGTTGGCATCTCTCTATGTTTGTCATATGCTCCAATCACTAATGGTACTGTTCATCTATTTGCTAACTTGAGCTGAGCACCAGTCATGCACTGTTTAATCATGGTTCTAGCACTTCCTTCTTGACGTAATTCTGACGTGTTATTTCCACTTTGTTTCTTCTGGCAGTGACATCCATGGTGTCAGTCACTCTTTTCTTATTTCTTGCCAGGGCTATCTCTGCTATATATTGAAATTTATGTTACTGCTTGTTGGTGGAAGACTTGCATTTTCTCGCAATGTTCCCCATTTTATAAAAAGGATAGCATCTCTTCCCTTTCCATTGAGATTTCTACTGTTGCTTGTTGGTGACAGACTTGCACTCACTTGCAATGTGCCCCCATTTTATAACAAACAAAGTATATCTTCTCCCTTCTGTTTTTCGACTTCTTGTCACCTTTGGTAGCATCCTGCTTCTGGTCATTCACCCCTGGTTTCGACTTTAACAGATTATTATTGGACTTGCCAGTTATACTCCCTCCATGGGCTTCCATATACTGTTCTGCTAGCTTGATCATCTCGCCCACGTCTTTTTTGTGTTCTCTCCTTTAAGAACAATGACATGTCATTTGAGCAAGTGATCATGAACTGTTCACATATTATTAGATCTGTCAGTCCTTCAAAACTATCTTCATACTTGGGAATGTCAGTCCATCTTGTGAAGTATCAGTGTAGATGTGCCACAAACTGAAATTCAGTTTCTCCAGTGTCACGTTTAGCTTTTCTGAATTTCTGGCGAAAGCCTTTCTTGGTAGGTCATAGTGTTTCAGTAACGCAACCTTTAACTTGTCATAGTCCATGGTAATTTCTGATGTCATGGCTGCATACATTTGTAGACCTTTTCCTGTGAGAAGTCGGCTGAAACAGATTGCTCTGTCGCATTTGTCTCAGTTCTGACTTTGGACAAATCGTTCATACCTCTCCAAAAAAGCACTTATGTCGTCTTTCTGTTTATCACATTTGAACAGCTTGGGTTGGCTGGCCCTGACTCCATTTTCATTCCTGGTTCCTTTGTCTTTCTGTTGGCTGAGCTTTGCGATCTCAATTTGTGCTTTTATTCTCTCTATTTCTAGCATCACTTTTCTTCTTCCTCAATTTGTGCTCTTATTCTCTCTATTTCTAATCTCCCCTTTCTCTCATTTTCTTCTCTCTCTTTTTGTGCTGTTATTCTCTCTATTTCCAGTCTCTCTTTTCTCCCATTTTCTTTTTTCTCTATTTGTATTATTATCCTTTCTTCCTCTCATCACTGTTGACACTCTTCTCTTTCTAGTTTTTGTTGTTGCTTAATAAACTCTCGTAGATCGCTATCTTTGAGCCCAAGCCGCTCACCTCTCTCTATCCACTTATCAAAGTCAGGGGACATGGTTATATAGCGCAGTTGTAATATCTACAATATTTTCGCCACCACTACAGCTGTGCATATATAGGCCTATTTCTGCTGTCTACTTCTACCGCCGTTTACAACTATATAATCCTGGCTGCCTCGCCAGTGTCAAGTTTTTAAGTATGTGTTAACAGGATTCATTACAGTAGGTGTCTGTGACTTGTTGGCGATACATTTCAACAATAAATGGACAGCACACAATCTACTTGTTTTAAAATGATATATTCAAAAGAAGTAAAACGTAATACAAATGTTCATTAGACAGTTAATCATTACAGCTGTATCCAGAGCTTTAAATAATCGTTTCTTTTCGTCAAAAGTCCACACAGGCTGATTCAGTTACCTTAGAACCCATTTGAAAAGATGAATTATTCTTCTATACTATGTTATTACAGTACCATCTGTGATAATTACGTTTTAAAAGTCGCCACTATACATGGCTAAACTGACAAACACGGTCTAAATCTCTTTGATTATATCTCTCAGTTATTTTATCTTACTTTCACTTTCACTAATTTGCTTACTTGCACGAACTTGGTCGTCTATATATATACAGTTCTCGACTGAGACCTAGAGCTTTCTAAAAACTACGAGATTAAGATCTAACAATACTCACTTCAAGCATTGAGAAAAAAATCAGAAGGTTCGAGTAGCATGACGTCAATTCACAACAATTGAACTACACAACAAATGGTTCGTAAACAGTTACGTAAGCAAAGTTGTCATAATTATCGCATCTGAAAATAACCTTAACTCTCACATAACATAAGTTAAATACTACTTCCATATTAAATTTAGAATAAACAGTCGTGTATATCTAATATTGGCGAACCAGTAAAATAGCCAACCACATAATTAAATTAACATTTTTAACTTTCTTTGTGTTCCTTGTGTATTTCATTAATCTATAAAAAACTTTATTTTTAAATAATTCGAAAAACGCGATCTCTTTTCCCAAGTAAACTTCTTTTTGTTCAATTTCATCGTGCTACGTGCATATTTTATTGATAAAAACCTCTGAGTGAAGAATTTCATCAACCACAATATAAGTTGTCTGTTTACACTTTCATCTCAGTCTTTCTTCTGGCAAGAAACTCCGTGAGCAGTAGCCTATGGCTAATGAAAAGAAAACTCAGAGAGTCCGCGTACATTCCATTCACGCAGCTGTCCAGGATTCATGAAACTGGAAATGAGTCGATGATGGCCTAGAGTTTGATGGAATTTGCTGGGCGTATGCAGTTTAAACGAAGAAGGGTCACATACTCACATGATTAAAGCTGTTTTCCTAGGATGTTCCGGGTCTTGCCTTTTAACCGATTTTCCGTTTACTTTCTTGGACTAAAATGGCACCTAACGGAACTAATTACCTTCAGAAAGAGCTTTATTGGCCAAGCACATCCTGGCAGTCCCTTTTTATATTGTATATGTTGTCAACACTACCCCCATCGGCTCCCGACTGTCTCTTCTCTGTCAACTGAATTCTGTCACCGGCGGAGATAACCACAATTTCCGCTAGCCCAGCACCTCCAGTGGTAATAGCATTACACATCTAACTACGGGTGTGACAAATTTGTTTTTATTATGATTCATTGAAAGCCTAGTAACACGGTTATCAGCAACTTAAAGTTTATTTCTGGCATACAACACATTACACACAACTAATTTAACTTATTTCTGACTGTTTACCACAGTAAAAATCCTTGAACCCAAATTTTTTATTTGGTTCCAGGTATTTCAAAATCTCTGTACTGTTTCTATGGTTAAAAACTTCTAAACTCTCCATTTCCTTCGTTAAGTGACGAAAAGTACTTCACTATAAACGTGTAATAAAGAACATTAAAAATATTGATTAGACATAACACATACACAGGTTATTGAATTAATTACATGATTAACTGCCGTAGACATTGGAACACCATTGGAGGTTAGCTGAAACTATTACAAAAGGTCAAGAGGTTACCATTAATAATCTGTTTATCGTAGCTGCTCTCCAATGTTATATTTCTGTATATACTTGAAACAGATCGTTGGTTGGAGGAGGAGAAAATGCGTTCTAGGTATGGTATTGAAAAGCCACTAAGCTATGAATCAATGCACAGTGAAAGCTTTAATGTACGCGAAGAAACTGATGACGTCTCAATGCAACCCATATATTGACTGTGTTATTATTATTTATCTATAAATCTCTACATTCACTTAATTAACACCTTACCCCTAACAACATTAGCGTAAACGTTGCTCAAATAATGCAATCTCAAGAGACATTATGTAAACGTTAAAATTTATTAGAAATTCCGTGTTTTGCTAAAAAATAGTGGTGAGAAGAACAAGTTCTGGGGTTTGTCAGAATATAAAAAACGACAACAAATAACATGATGATAACTTTCAGGAATCCTGGAGTAATTAGATGACAATCCATTATAAATACATTTAAAAACTCCTTAAGATTAAGTAATTAGATGATAATCCATTATAAATACATTTAAAAACTCCTTAAGATAGAGTAATTAGATGACAATCCATTATAGATACCTTTAAAAACTCCTTAAGATTAAGTAATTAGATGATAATCCATTATAAATACATTCTAAAAACTCCTTAAGATAAAGTAATTAGATGACAATCCATTATAGATACTTTAAAAACTCCTTAAGATAAAGTAATTAGATGACAATCCATTATAGATACT
>NW_013673208.1:30408-37223 GCF_000517525.1 Limulus polyphemus
AATCTTTATTGTCCTCCATGAAACTAGACAGTTCCATTGTACAGTTCTTAAATAGTTTCGAAGCTTAGTTACGTACACGTTTTCTATATTTCGCTACTTGAGTGTTCAGAGTGGCAAAGTGTTCTATACTTTTATTTTGTCTATATCCCATGAAGATAAGTCTGAGTCTTTATTGTCCTCCATGAAACTAGACAGTTCCATTGTACAGTTCTTAAATAGTTTCGAAGCTTAGTTACGTAAACGTTTTCTATGGCTACTGGAGTGTTCAGAGTGACAAAGTGTTCTATACTTTTATTTTGTCTATATCCCATGAAGATAAGTCTGAGTCTTTATAGTCCTCCATGAAACTAGACAGTTACATTTTACAATTCTTAAATAGTTTCGAAGCTTAGTTACGTAAACGTTTTCTATATTTCGCTACTGGAGTGTTCAGAGTGACAAAGTGTTCTATACTTTTATTTTGTCTATATCCCATGAAGATAGGTCTGAGTCTTTATAGTCCTCCATGAAACTAGACAGTTACATTTTACAATTCTTAAATAGTTTCGAAGCTTAGTTACGTACACGTTTTCTATATTTGGCTACTGGAGTGTTCAGAGTGGCAAAGTGTTCTATACTTTTATTTTGCAAAATATATATTACCTAAGTCTTACCTATTATTAATCTTTTTTTAAGTCTTTTACGTAGAAATCATTATCTTTCTTTTAAATCTAATACAGAGGTTGAGTACGTTTTATTAAAACGATTTCAGAGCTTCACAGTATCGTTATAGTCCAATTCGCCATGTTAACAGTAGCCCTGTAGCGTATTTCCATAGGTTTCCGTCGTCCGTTTAAAGCTCCTACAACTGTTTCTGTTGATAGCATCACCGTTTAAAACTTCTACAACTGTTTCTGCTGAAAGCATCACTGTTTTAAGCTTCTACAACTGTTTCTGTTGAAAGCATCACTGTTTAAAGCTTCTACAACTGTTTCTGTTGAAAGCATCACTGTTTAAAGCTTCTACAACTGTTTCTTCTGAAAGCATCACTGTTTACAGCTTCTACAACTGTTTCTGCTGAAAGCATCACTGTTTAAAGCTGCTACAACTGTTTCTGTTGAAAGCATCACTGTTTAAAGCTTCTACAATTGTTTGTATCCTTAAATATTTTTCCAACTCTCTGATTTTGCTCATTTAAAAACAGAAGACAGACAAAATAAAGAGATTTTAGTACGTTATATTAAAACAGTTTTGAGTAACCAAATCAGCAAGTCACGTAACAGCCAATGTCAAGTCACGGTGGAACGAAATGTATCAGAGTTAAATTTTAACATTGTTTCGAGTTTACCAGGTAGTGTAATGCCAACGAAAACTAGTAAGCTATGTAAGCTTTTCTGACGTGAAATATTAATACACTCGTGTCATAAAGACGTGTTCAGATGAGGATTTAGAATTTAAGACGGAAATATCTCTCGTACTTAATGGCATTGAGAAACAAAGAAGTGTGGATCAATATGGGGTCCTAGGACCATCAACAAAATGACTTGACACAAATGATATCCCAGCCGTGGTAAGAAAAGTACCCCGTCTTATTTACAGCAGAGAATGCGCGAGTACAAATGTCAGTGGCCAAAGTTACCCTCGTGTCTCAGGCAACAGTAATCGTAATCGAGAAGGATCTCCGTCTGGAAACGAGACCAATAGGTTATGGGTTCACTAAGATAAGGTTTCTAGTTATACCTCCCATTCAATCGTCGTATACCTCAAGCAGATGGAGAATGAACCGAATATTCATGCTATTCCATACGAAGACATACCGTTCAAGTCGCCAGACCCAAACATCTATGGATTTCTGTGCGATCGAATAGATGAAACGGTTGCTAGGAAAACGTCATTTTCGTATACTAGAAATATTAGATCGCTTATGGGAAACATTGGGGAGTAGTGGTGTACTTTTGCCATGACAACTTTTGATGCTTTCAACAGAAACAGTTGTAGAAGCTTTAAACGGTGATGCTGTCAACAGAAACAGTTGTAGGAGCTTTAAACGGTGATGCTTTCAACAGAAACAGTTGTAGGAGCCATTATGTTACTTTCAACAGTAACAGTTGTAGAAGCTTTAAACGGTGATGCTATCAACAGAAACAGTTGTAGAAGAAGTTTGATTAAAGTTGGATCAAGAAATTTAGTCTGGCTGAAAATTCTGTAGCATATCTTCTCTGGTTTCACAGTACAAGAACTATTATTTTCTATAAAACACCTGCACTTCATATTCACAGTGGTATCGTAACAAACCAAAAAATGTCTGTCTGTTTGGAAGTATCCTAAAGCATAACATGCACATACACTACAAACGCAAACAACAACAATTGGATTCTAAAAATGAGAAAGTTCCAAGCTGTATCTCGATGAATCTAATGTTTTTAGAAGCAGCAGTTTGACCTATTATAATATTTATTCCTATATCTTTTTTTATTTTCGCGATTATAAATAGCATTTCGCTCACAAGTCAGGATCAGGTGAAGATGAATGAATAATTTGACTATGTTGACTGCTGGAGTGGAGAGAGAGACACAAGACAGGATCAGGTGAAGATAAATGAACAGATTGACTATAATGGCTGCCGGTGTGGTGAGGGAGACACAAGACAGGATCAGATCAAGATGAATGAACAGATTGGCTATATTGGTTGCTGGGGTGACGAGAGAGACAGGGGGAGATCAGATAAAAATGAACGAGACCCAGAATCATGGAAATTACACAGTTTTATAGTCAGTCAACAAAAAGCCTTTATGCGGCATCCCACAAATCATATATAATCAAAACTATTCCAAGTCAGTTTGTACAGGTTCTGTATCACCTGTTTGAATCGACTACCTTCGCATAGAAACTCGTTCATGATAACTTGAGAATTAACTTGCAATATGTAATCTATCCGGTCAACACAGATGTGATTAGTTGTACGCAAACCTCACGTAGGTCAATCACATAAACAATATTAGAACCAAAATTTGGCAACGTACAAACTATGCTGGCAGGTAAATGCAGAGAAACATAAGCTAAAACATTATTAAAACTTACACTACATATCATACATACACTCTGCTACAGGATATGCACATCTGGCATGGATTAAATATAACACCTACAAATGTAAAAAGTAAATTACAAACCATACAAAAATCCTTACTCAACACAGCTTTTAAAGAACCAAAATCAACATCATCAGCCTTCCTACAATCTTACAACCTCTGCCTGACATAATCCTACATAGTTCGCTAAATTACTTCAAGACAAGTTGGAATCAAAGCGAGTTATTACGTGGATTAGACTGATATTCCATACATGAAGAACTGGTCCTAAGTACCTCTCCCCGGTTAAAATCTACTATAGGTATAAACATAACTTACGTTCACCTACAATTAGACCTTAATCATATCATTAGTTTCAAGAATTACGAGGGCATTTTTATGGGTATTTGTGTACAACGTTGTATAGTGATTTAATTTAACGAAAAGTGTGTGTTAATATCAACGGAAGTGTTTGCAATGTGCAGGGCTATTGCACAAACCAAATGAAGAAATATTGATATCAACGCACTAAATACTACTACAATTATACACATCGACCTGGCCTTGAGCATGTGCCCAGAAAACTGGTCCTCGTATTGTAATAACACTAGTAATTTCACGTCGATATCAAAAAAGTGAAAATACACATGACGATCACTAAAGAAGTAGAAAAAAAAGTGTATCTGAAGTTAGAGGTCGTTGTGCTGACGTAGATAATAAATAGGTGTAAACAAACAGTGCACCAGTTCACAAATTACATTCATTACCTGAGATAACTAACGCAGTAAGAACACACTAATTAAAGACAGTAATTTAGAATCCACATGTAAGATACAAAACAGCAAATATAGGTGACAAAATAACTTATTATATGACCGTATGGACACTGGTTGGTTCGGGTTATAAACCAACAAGTATGGGTGATAGAAGACAGTTATCCCATATATGGACACTGGTTAGTTCAGTTTATAAACCAACAAGTATGGGTGATAGAAGACAGTTATCCCATATATGGACACTGGTTGGTTCAGTTTATAAACCAACAAGTATGGGTGATAGAAGACAGTTATCCCATATATGGACACTGGTTGGTTCGGGTTATAAACCAACAAGTATGGGTGATAGAAGACAGTTATCCCATATATGGACACTGGTTAGTTCAGTTTATAAACCAACAAGTATGGGTGATAGAAGACAGTTATCCCATATATGGACACTGGTTAGTTCAATTTATAAATCAATAAATTTATGTGATAAAAGACAGTTATCTTCTATATGGATAGTGGTCAATTCGTGTTATAAACTATCGAGTATTGGTGATAGAAGACAGTTATCCGAAAACTAACTGTCATTATATAAAATATTCAGCTTAAACGTTTTAGACACAAGTCAGGATCAGGTGAAAATGAATGAATAATTTGACTATGTTGACCGCTGGAGTGGAGAGAAAGACACAAGTCAGGATCAGGTGAAGATGAATGAATAGATTGACTATAGTGGCTGCCGGTGTGGTGAGGGAGATACAAGTCAGGATCAGGTGAAGATGAACGAATAGTTTGACTATAATGGTTGCTGGAGTGGAGAGAGAGATAGATACCTTTAAAACACCTTAAGATAGAGTAATTAGATGACAATCCATTATAGATACCTTTAAAAACACCTTAACATAGAGTGAGTATGTGGATATTTTATGTCGGAAAGGGCTGTTCCATCACACTACCTATGAAACGGCAAACAATGTTAAATTGTTTTTCTGATATATTACATTCCACTGGACTTACCTTCTGGTGGCTCAGCGGTAAATCTGAGGGCTTATATCGCTAAAAATCGGGTTTCGATGCTCGCGGTGAGCATAGCACAGGTTTGTGCTTAACAACAAATCACGGTGGTTTTACATATTATAATTTACTCTCACTGTGTAACATGTTGATTCTTGTTTGCTTGTTTCTAATTAAGCACAAAGTTACACAATGGGCTGTCTGTGCTCTGCTCACCACGGGTATCGAAACCTGTATTCTAGCGTTGTAAGTCCGCAGACATACCGCTGTGTCACTGAAGGTATGTTTATTCTAATACAATAGTTGGATTAGTTATAATTTCAATATAAAATACGATATCATATAAAAGCTATTGTAAAGGATTTACATTGTACTAAACGCCATTTCAACGTCATTTTCTATCCTTTATCTGCCTTTTTTAAATAACTTTCAAAGTGTTGTTGTTTGATTAGCAAAATAATTTAAAAAAACTACTTTTAAAATACTTCATAAATCTCTTAACCCTTTCAACAGCGTTTTAAGAAATATATAAAGGTATAAAAAAGGTGTTAACTTGGAAACACCTTACCTTTTACAACGTCTTGATGTTATGATAACATTAGCAAATCTCGTAATGTGGATTATTGCATAATGTTAACAATTCATAATACCAGGCTGCCGTGTTTTGAATATACACATAATCTTTATAATCTATTCAATATTCAATACGAATGAATGGTAATATGCCTGTTCGTTTGTTCCATTAAACTTATCTCGAAATTAAAAGAAACAAATTGGATATTTTTTCAGTTTCTATTCAAAGTCTCAAAACAAACGGCATAATAGTTTGGGTAGTTTTTATACGAAACTGCCTTGAAGAGTTGGGGTAGTTTTTATACCAAACTGTCTTGATTACCGAACAGGTGACCAAAAGTAAGAAGATTGATGTAATCCTGAAAATATATCTCTTTCGTCCAGATAATGTATGTTCGTAAACAAGGACTGGAGGGTGTTATACACCTCATAAGATATATCTGTGTGGTATTCAGTTTCTCTGACGTCCAAAAAATGTCTAAAACATCCTCAAGACGTAGATTTTGAAATTGTGACGCAGAAAATAATATGAATACGGACAGAAAAAAGTTTGTTTGTTTGTTGTTCAGCACAAAGCTATACAATAGGCTATCTGTGCTGTACCCACCACGGGTATCGAAACCCAGTTTCTAGCGTTATAAGTTCGCAGACTTACCGCTGTACCACAGGGGGCGACAGAAAAAGAGAAACAAACGCAAGTGAAAAAATGAAACAAATTTTTATTCACAATAATAACAGAAGTGGAGAAAGAGACACAAGACAGGATCAGGTGAAGATGAATGAATAGTTTGACTATGTTGACTGCTGGAGTGGAAAGAGAGACACAAGTCAGGATCAGGTGAAGATGAATGAATAGTTTGACTATGTTGACTGCTGGAGTGGAGAGAGAGACACAAGTACGGATCAGGTGAAAATGAATGAATAGATTGACTATAATGGTTGCTGGAGTGGAGAGAGAGACACAAAACAGGATCAGGTGAAGATAAATGAACAGATTGACTATAATGGTTGCTGGAGTGGAGAGAGAGACACAAGACAGGATCAGGTGAAGATAAATGAACAGATTGACTATAATGGCTGCCGGGTGTGGTGAGGGTAATGGATTGTCATCTAATTACTCTATCTTAAGGAGTTTTTAAAGGTATCTATAATGGATTGTCATCTAATTACTTTATCTTAATGAGTTTTAAAGGTATCTATAATGGATTGTCATCTAATTACTCTATCTTAAGGTGTTTTTAAAGGTGTATATAATGGATTGTCATCTAATTACTTTATCTTAAGGAGTTTTAAAGGTATCTATAATGGATTGTCATCTAATTACTTTATCTTAAGGTGTTTTTAAAGGTATCTATAATGGATTGTCATCTAATTACTTTATCTTAAGGAGTTTTTAAAGTATCTATAATGGATT
>NW_013673209.1:0-1412 GCF_000517525.1 Limulus polyphemus
GAAATTAAGTGTATCGTAAAGTTATATTCGGAAAGAATAAACCA
This sequence comes from Limulus polyphemus, assembly GCF_000517525.1. NCBI lineage: Eukaryota > Metazoa > Arthropoda > Merostomata > Xiphosura > Limulidae > Limulus > Limulus polyphemus. The sequence goes on from NW_013673209.1 coordinate 45, forward strand.
GTTTTATTAAGTAAGGACTTGTGTCGCTAAAGTTTCGTCGGAACGAAGTTACGGAAAGTAAATTAACAAACGGAGACGTAACATTATTAATTCCGTGTGGTGCGAGAGAATTTAGTTTAAACTTAAGGACATCTGGCACAGATAGCCTTTAAGTAACTTTCATGATTATTTAAAAACAAACAAGTTCATATTTTTACATGAGTTACATATTTCACTTTTAAAAACTGATCGAGTATTATATTTGACCTTCAAAGCTTTTCACATTCATATTGTTGTTTAATTTACAGAAGCTACCAGCATCTTATTTATATTTTCTATTTTGTGTAAGCACTACTTCAGCCCACCTCAGATCACAGTATTGAACATTTTATTGTAACATGTTTTATCATTACACGGGTTCTTTTTGATTATTTGGTAAAATACGTCCAGTGCTTATAAGAATAAAATTTAATTTATTCCTTCAATAACGTTATTTTCTTCTAGAAATTATAACAAGTTGCTGAAAATGGCACCAAAATAAACATTTTTTACGTACTTTGAGTTATGATGAAAGAATCAACCAGGAATTAAATTGAGGTGGTTTGCCTCTTCTATTTTTGGAGTTAAGCCATTAATGTTCGTGGTCTTTTGATTGGAAGAAAAACTTCTCTGTTGCGCCACACTACTAGTACAACACCAAAAAAAGAGTTCCTTATAATTTCCGTGCCTGTAATGCATGTAATAATGATTTGAGTGTTAAATTTATTAAGCGTAAGTATACGTAAGTATAAACATAGACGCAAAATTTGTTAATTTACAAACTTTTTTCTCTTTTTAACATGTTAATTTGTAGAACATTTTGCCTAATTTTTAGATATGTGATGTTTTGAATTATTTAGGTTTTATTGGTTAAATATATTGAAATGGGTAACATTTAAATGTGTGCTGTAGTTTGGTGTTTTAGTTAGCTTAAGTTAGAAGATCCGTCTCCCATTTTATATTTCGTGATTTGTAAGTTATATTGATTAAACTACGTCTATAGACTTGTCTTTCTTTTCTTTTAGTAAAGTGCTTCCTATATAAAGCATCAGGTAGTATTGCTTTCTCTAGAATATATTTACATACCAAATATATTTATTTTAGAAATAACATAAACTTTCGACAAATTCCAGAAAAAGTGTCATTAGATTTGAAAGGATGAAAACTATACTGAGTAACTTACGAGTAAGCACTTGGATTTTCCCACTACTGCAAATGAAGTTGCTTACTACACAGTATAAAATAAAATAAAAACAAACATATCTCGGGTATTAGCAAGTTGTTTATCTAAAGCAACGTGCAGTTATAATTGAAATAATAACATGTTACGTCTCCGTTCGTTAGTTAATT
>NW_013673209.1:2385-18229 GCF_000517525.1 Limulus polyphemus
CAACGAACGTTAACTTCAACAATACTTTCTGACTGCAGTTCAATTACTCACTACCTACACACACCCCCGTCACGTTGTGACCGTTTTATATATATACAAGACTAACACTATATCTAGGTTCGAGAGAACGAGTGGCGTGACACTAGTCACGTGACCTCGTTGACGCAACAAACAATTATCACCAAGACGTTTTTACCACATATTTTCAAACTTCAAGGATATAACATAAATTAAAAGTAATCTGTTTCTTGAAACGAAATATTTGAAATTTTCCAAGAATGTAGGTTTTGGATTGATATGATAACAAATTAACATATTGGGAAGGGTTGGTCATCCTTGCTTATGAGGTTATTTGCGTTTCACCATGGCTCCTATTGTTAGTCTACTTTTGAAAGAAGTTTGTTTTGAAACTACTCTCTGCTTTCTAACTAATGTCACTCTCAAAATCAATGTTTAGTAACCATAAATTTATTTGGTTTCTGTTTTCACCTAAAGTCATTGGTCAAATGATAGTAGAAACTTTTTTGTTGTTTTTTGGTGGTTGAGGGGAGGGATCACGTTTTATTAATCATGTGGTGGTATTAGTTTGTCCTAAGGTTTGTCTTCAAGTAATATTATTCGTCAAATGTCAGCAACAGTTTGTCATCGTTTTCCTCTCCATTTGCCTTCACTTACAGTCATTAGCTAAATGTTAGACTAGATTGTTTAAAAGTAGTCTTTATTTTCACTTAATGTTATCTGTCAAGTTTGGGTTTGTCATGTAGAGTAAGTTCTTTCTATTTGAATTCATCTGATGTCATCAACGATAGTAGAAGTTTGTCATAAGTTAAATCTCAATTTTTCCTATTTCCGATAAGTCAGACGTTTTAAGTAGCTAATAATAAAGTCAGTCTCATTAAAAAACAGGATCACCACGGTAAAACAAAACAACTGGTTTAATCTACGGACGTTTCGGAATTTACCCATTCAATCATCAGCGATCTAAAATGTTTTCATAGAGCAAGCATATGTAGTATATATACATATGTACATAAAAACAACAGACAGTACATGTTTGGATATGGAGAAAACCATATATACAAAATATAGAGAGAGGAAGAAATATGCACATTTTACAAAAGTTAAAAATACAGGATAATAAAATGAATATATCAAAACAAAGAATACTGAAAGGAATTGAATTATTACTATTTAGGCTTAGATGTTCGTTTGAGATACACAGACTTTTTTGACCAAAATCTCATAGTTTGATGATACTGATGTTAGGATTTTGAAGTTATCCGTAGATAAAGAGTGTTTACGAAGTTGACAGTGTGTGTGTGTGACTGGGGGGAGGGGGGGGAAGCACATGGATTTAGGAGTGGTTGACCGGTTCTGCTTGAAACTACTATATGTTCATAAGCACGTATCTTTAACTGGCGTGTTGTTTTGCCAATACTTGCGGTCACCACAAGTGTATTTACAGACGAACCATGAAAGTAGAGGAGTAGATAGAACGTCTTTAGGTTTAAAGAAGTTGCGGATTCGGAAAGGCGATCTGAAAACCAACTGTAGTTTAATTTATAGGAACAGTTCTTTTAAAAAATGCTGAATTTGTCTTCTAACAACAAGACTATATATTCCTAAGAAAGGAACAGCAAGAAATAACGGAAGTTTTGAAGTGGTGTTTGATTTTTTTCGTCTGTTCTATTTTGTTAGAGTTTCTTAAAAGAATAACAAGTATATCTTAAACGAACGTCTAAGCCTAAGTAATAACCACAGTTTCGTTCAGCTCTCTTTGTTTTGATACATTCATTTTATTAAATTGTATTCTTAACCTTTGTAAAATTTACTTATTTCTTCCTTTCGGTATATTTTGTATACATACTTTCTCCATATTAAAACTTGAATTGTTTTATATATACTACATATGTATGTTGTATGAAAACATTTAGATCACCGATGATGGGATGTGTAAATTTCGAAACGTCTGAAGACTAAACATATTTTCTTTTAGTGTGGTGTTTTTATTTATACTTCATTTTTCCCTAACTAATCTATTACGAAACTCGGTCTCCGCTTAAATTTTTTGAACGCATCAGTCAAATGTTTGTAGAAGTTAGTCATAAGATTAGTATCTAATGTTTGTCACATAGGTGTAGTATTACAAATTGTTATGGGAAGTGGTATAGACATGTGACAACCAATCTCAAATAGGAAAAAAAAAAAAAACGTGTGATATTTGATCATAAACAAAGGATTGGGTAAAGTATGATAAAACAATTTTCAATGTGCAAATCAGAAAATCACATAACAACCACAACTGATATACAGCCGTTGTAGAACAGCATGTATTAGAAGTGCATTTCAACATTGTTCGGTGTTGTGCGAAAGGTATGTAAAAGCTCTCTCCAATACAAATTATTTGTACATTCAGCTCATAAATGTTTTCAATTCAGGGATTTAGAATCTCGAAGGCACTAGATAATAGAGGAATATGAATCAACTTGAGACACCAGGACCATTCAGAAAGAAACGTGCAATAAGTCATAATCTTGGTTGCGATAAACAAAGTGTGGTGTCTTATAACGGATGAGACTCCACAAACACAAAAGTCAGTCGCAAAAGCTTTGCGTGTGTGTCAGGTAACATTACTCAACATAATTAAGAAGGGTCTCTATCTGAAAAATAACACAAGTCACGTGTACAAAAGTTTTTTCCACGACATTTTTCTTCCTCTTTCACATACCTCACACAGATGGAAAATACAAAGGGTATACAAGTTATTCCATGCGTAGACATGCTGGTCAAGCCGCCGGATGCAGAGCATATGGATTTCTGTGAGACCAAACTGTTGCAACTAACGCTGAGAAACAGTCGTTATGTGTGCTTTGGACACGAGAATCTTACGACGGAGCATTTTGTAATTAAATCTAAACACAAGAATATTGTCAAGATTCATGGTCATCATACATGACTGGACGTGGCGAAATAGATTGTAACGACGCCGATAACCAAGCGAGGTTGACCCAAGCTTTGCCCTTAAATGATAAACATTATCATGTGACTGGTCGTTCTCATACAGCGGACAAAGCCCGTAACCTCTGATATCATCCACTCAGACATCAAAGGACGTTGCTGCCAATGACCTGTTTCTACATAATGTGTGAAATCGTAGCAACATTTCCACTGACGAAATAGATGTTACCGGCAAGAGAACAACTAAAACACAAGACAATTAGAAAGAAACAATTTCAGTGGTTTCCTGGCCCATGTGTTTATTCCAAAATTGCGTAGAAACAAACTAAATGAAAAACTTTAAGAAATTTCTGTATCAGTAAAAGCAGCTTATAAACGTGGTGTGCCTATATCACAGCTATTATTCGGGTTATCCTTTAAAGCCAATCATATTGCACTCTCGCGAAGCATAATATCAGCAGCCCGAATGATGTAGAAAACTGACGATCCTAGGAGTAGGAGACAAATTTGAAATTGGAATGTTGAAGGACAAATTGAGTAATATCAACTAGGCACAAATAACGAATATTATAACAGAGATTCGCGAATAATTTGTTTAACAAAGAGTATGTTGGTCAAAACGGCAAACGAAAGATGAACTGATATTCTATCAAATTATGTCCAGCTGCATAAAAGGCAGCACTATATTTTCCAATTCGTTTGCGCGTGCGTGACCTGTTAACTAGTCTGCGAATATGTACATGAAAATAGGCGATTAGTTAAAGTGGAGCATTGGTGAAAGCAAAACAGTGAAGTGAAACAAGTTTTATCGCGTATTTTATGGAAAATCTAAATATGAATGCCATAATATAATTAAATGGGCTTTGGAACATTGACTGACAGTGGATGGGTGGGACTTCTGTTGCAGATTTATTCAAATTTACTCGTAATTTGCAAACAGATACTTCTAAGTTCCTGACAGAAAATAGTTTGTGACATACTGAAACACGTTTTTATATAACTGGTTGATTGTTTACACACTACATAAGATTTAAAGAATCGTATGAACGGATAATATCGGAAAACTGGTGTTATTTACATTAGTTCTTTTTAGACGTTATATTATTTTTGTATATGTTTAATATTTATACTGGATAAAGGTTTGGTTACCTGTGGTGGACAGAGTGCATACACCCCATTGTGTAGCTTCGCTTTAAAATGCCCCCTAGTGGCATAGTGGTATGTCTGCGGGCTTACAACGCTGGACTCCAGGTTTGATACCCGTAGTGGGCAGAGCACAGATAGCCCAGTGTATAGCTTTGAGCTTAATTTACAAACAAACAAACTTTAAAAACAATAGCAACAGTAACTTTTTATTTTTTAAGTTTATTGACTATTCTAGTTTTAATTATCGCTGGATAATAACCACATTATTGAAGTTCTAGTTATTTGTATATGTAATACTATCAAGCTAACTTCTAGTTTTTGAAGTAGAATGAGTTCCAAAAGAAGTAGCATGAGGGATATTTCTCGGTCCTTTACTTTACTTCTCAACTTTAGCTATTTTTTTAAAAATTGACTATTGTTAACTCAAAGTAGCCTATGGTCAAGCAAAACGTTATCAGGAGGAAATGTCTAACCCTTAGGTACAGCTCCGATTACTTACATTGATTACATTTATATTTAAACTTCTAAACGATTTTATCCCAGCAAAGTACACCGTGTGGTATAGAATAAGATTATTATAAAACGTGATGTTTTACAAAGGGTTTGATAATTAACATAATCAATAATGTTGGTTTTCTCAGAGAAGTAAACTCATGAAATCGTGTTAGGGTCTGAATATTTTGTAAATTAAAAAAAAGAACATAATGACTTTAGTAAGAGAAGAAGAAAAAATCGTTATCACATGCAAGTTTAGTTCGACATAGGTTATAGAATATCTTGATCAACCAATTTTTGTTATTCAAGCTGGAACAATTTTCAGAGTGAAACCCTTGTACATGATTAGAACCACGCATGCGCACCACCTTCGTACATCAGCAACTATAATTCTTGCGCCCTTGGTTTCCATTAACCAAATAATGAGCAGATAAAGATCGGGAGATAATACAAATGTTTTGAGTTTATTTGATTGTTTGTTTTAGCGGAAAGGTATAAAATACGCTGTATGCACTCTTTCCATTATGTGGAATCAAACCCCAAATTTAGTGTTGCAAATCCATAAACTTACCACTCACCATTGTGGTCTAGAACAAAAGTAGGCTACATACCTTGTTATGCATTCACATACCTCACTTTTGTGAAAAATATAAAATTCAGCTTTCCAGCAAAACAAAGTCACTTATTTCATTATTAGCGTACTATAAGAATAATCAGTCGTCATTTTTTTTAACAGCCAAGTGGTGATCTACAAAAGATGTAAATATCTTGAAAATGCTCTTAAAATTTATAATTTACCAGATCTGTCTTTGAATGTGTAAATCGAGCTTGACTTAATGTTGCCAGCTCCAACCTATCTAAAATACAAATAACACAAAATTCGGTTATATGTACAGCTTACAAGGTATGCAGATTAATATATAAACTGTTTACATAACTATGCAAGCCTCCTTATTTTTTCAGGTATTTCTTTTTTAAATTTTTGATATTAGGGTTTTATATCGTTTTTGTTTTTCACTCATTGACAGAAAATTGTACTTGTTTCATTTTGTCACTGTCTGTATAAAGTCAGGACAAGAGTCAAAATATATATGATAAGGTCCTAATGGTTCTGGGTAAAACAAGTATGTGCCCAGGGTACATATTTGTATGTTACAATGTAGCCGTATATAAGATCTCGCGCGGGGGGTAACTTAGGTGTGAGCACTGGGAATGGGTGTCAATTTATTTTACCCGACATCTGTGGCTTTCTTCACGTGTGAGGGTACTGTTTAGTGAAGATGCGAGTTAGACAACTGACAAATCAATGGGTGAAATTTTAAATGTTTTTAATTCTAAGTTTAGAGTATCTGTTTATTCAGGCAATGGGCGATCATTGAGTAAATAAAGCCTATTCGTCTTACAAATACAGTGGCGTATCTAGGATCTTAAAAGTGCTTAGACACAATTTGCAGCCACTAAGGTGTCAAGCGCTGAAGGGTGGATCTATCTCCTCTGGGAAAAATTGAAAATGTGTGACCAAAATGACACATTCCGACGCATTTTATCATGTTGTCTGAAGAGGACGCACGAATGTGTCAAAACTAGTTTCTCTAATTTCAAATCTTCTGATAGTTTGTTCCATTTACTGTGCTTTTTCACTAACTATAAAAAAAATGTATCTAAGACATGTATTTGTATGTATATAGTGCCCAGGACGCCAACGATCACGTCAGCCAAAAGAAATTATTTGTCACAATTGAAAAATCACTGACTGACTTCTGACAATAAGACAAGATTGTATTTTGTGTGTTCTCTGACTACAGCTACCTAGCAAGGTATTTTGTGTGTTCTCTGACTACAACTACCTAGCAAGGTATTTTGGGTGTTCTCTGACTATAGCTACCTAGCAAGGTATTTTGTGTGTTCTCTGACTACAGCTACCTAGCAAGAATTAATAACGTTCAAGCTCTATAGAAAACCTAAATGATGTGATAAAGTTTATATTTACTACGGATCATCTCTCTCTTCTTTTTTTCTTGCCTGCATTGGCTCAGCGTAAGGGCCTTGTAACCTAAGTTCGGGTTTAAATACTCGTGGTGGGACAGCACAGATCGCCTATTGTATATTTTGTACTTAACAACATAAAACTTTATATTTCTGTCGAGTCTAACAAATGTTTTTCTCAGTTCATTGTACATGTTCATGTCAGCTTTAAAAAAAATAGGCATTTTCTGACTTCGGAATTCTTGTTGATACTTTTTTAGTTTACAAGGGATACTGTACGGGTTGTGTAGAACAAAAGACTGACTGATATACATGCATATTCATTAAAATTTATCATAACTTGATTATCTCCAAGTCAATAGCACAAAAATGTTTCTCAGCGGATGCTCTTGAGACACAAAACTTCTATACTCAGTTTAGATTAATTTCCGTTTTCTATTTATAATTAACAAAATATTTAAATCATAATCATTTAGTTTCTTAAACTTTTCATTCAATACTACTTTGTATTTGCTTTTCGATTCAAACATTCATTCAGCTGCCTGAACAGTAGCATATCTCGTTATTTTGCCATATGCTGTAACAGTAGTGTTATTCGTTATTTTGCCATCTGCTGTAACAGTGGTGTTATTCATTATTTTGCCATCTGCTGTAACAGTAGTGTTATTCGTTATTTTGCCATCTGCTGTAACAGTGGTGTTATTCATTATTTTGCCATCTGCTGTAACAGTGGTCTTATTCATTATTTTGCCATCTGCTGTAACAGTAGTGTTATTCGTTATTTTGCCATCTGCTGTAACAGTAGTGTTATTCGTTATTTTGCTGGCCGCCGGAACATTATCCAAGACCTATATTTTAAAATAACGATTTTTTATATAACACTTACATATTTGAAAAATTATTATTAATAATTTCATTTTACTTATCTTGTTTAAGTAAATGCTAGGTAGCCAAATAAAAATATGCATATCTGTGGTATTTTCAGGTGAAACTGGTTTCCCTCAAGAATAAATTAAATGGGTTTTCTAAATAACGGATGATTCGCCCAGGAAATTTTACAAAGTAACTCTGAATTTTTCTGAAACTAACTGAATTTGTGCAAAGAAAGAGGCTTAGCAGAAATGTAAACACACACAGTGAAAACAATCTTTATTTCTGTCAATACAATAGTGTGCGTATTATCACAAAGGACAATCGCTTTTGCTGAAGAGCTGTACAAGTTGAAAATCTGTGATGTCTGAATTTTGTATCAGTCTGAGAAATATCACTTGATATCACTTGATATCGAGATATCACTTGATTTACCATTAAAGAAAACTGCTGTCATACACCAAGTACAGCCTTACAACTGTCTTCCTCGTGGGCAAACCAGGTGTTATCCCAGAGAAATCACACAGAACAACTAGTAACTAGAGCGAAAGTAACTTAACCACTTACTTGACCATGTGTTATGTGAAAACTGCACATACTTTCAATATACGAACAAAAAAGAAAACAAAATCTGCGTTAATAGAGGGGGTAGCAAACAAGATATACCACATAAATAAACCTTAAACTATGGTTCTTGAATCTAAAGTATTAAATACCAACTCTGTAACCTCTGTATTATACACTGTCTGGTCACTTAATTAGACCCCCCCCCCGTATAGGATAAGCAACATACAACTCATTTTATTCAAATTGACATATTCTTTCAAGAATGTTCAGTATTCAGTTATCTTCAACTTCAAAGAATCTTACAAGAACTGTCATATGACAGCTGATAACTAGTTTGGAACCAATTTACTCAAATGCAAGGAGAAAAGGTGTGGCTATAGTAGTACTTAAAATACAGATTGTAAACAATGAATGAATGGAGATATGTGATATGGTTTTATGAGTTGCATTTCATCCATTTCTGTACTCATGGTAGAGTAAACATGTGGGGAACTACGAAGTTCTTCACTTCGCGTGTGGAGAACACTCTTGTTGCAATTATGGGGTCCTTTGTTTCATTTGGAAGGATGGATAATATCCAATGTTGCGAGCTTGGCGTGGCCAAGTATCTAGTGTGCCCAAACTGTAAATTCAAGAATTCGTGTTTCTACTCCAATTACCACAAAAATACACTTCGCACTTTTTGGCTGTGGGTAGGCTATACAAGTGACAGTTAAATCCCACAGTAAATTAGTTCAAGATTGGCAGTGAATGTTGTTGACTAGCTGCCTTACCTTTAGTCTATCAGTTGGAATTTAATGATTATTATGCGCAAATAGCTCTTGTGTATATTTGCGTGAAAATTCTTCAAACAAACAAACCTGATCATTGTTGTCATCTTTTCCACCATGTTAGACAAACAGTACGGCAGAGGAAGGTAAAACTGCAAGGGAATGTTAAAGATATCACGCATAGACAAACAGTACGGCAAAGGAAGGTGAAACTGCAAGGGAATGTTAAAGATATCACGCATAGACAAACAGTACGGCAGAGGAAGGTGAAACTGCAAGGGAATGTTAAAGATATCACGCATAGACAAACAGTACGGCAGAGGACGGTGAAACTGCAAGGGAATGTTAAAGATATCACGCATAGACAAACAGTACGGCAGAGGAAGGTGAAACTGCAAGGGAATGTTAAAGATATCACGCATAGACAAACAGTACGGCAGAGGAAGGTGAAACTGCAAGGGAATGTTAAAGATATCACGCATAGACAAACAGTACGGCAGAGGAAGGTGAAACTGCAAGGGAATGTTAAAGATATCATGCGGATGAAATGCCACAGTTGTCACATGATGCCAATAGCACTATGGTACTTTTGCAAATTTCCCATGGATATAAACTGACCTGTCAATCACAGTGCAGTTCATTCAACCAACACCATACTGACAAGTGTGCAGAGAGGTGTAGTAGTGAAACGTTATTACATCAAAGGATGTAATGCCAAGGCAGCTCTCAAGGAATACCGTATAGTGCATAACATCCAAAGTTCCAGTGTTAATGTGTGCAAATGCATACAAACAATTTGAGGAGACAGGTTGTACTTGTGATAAGTCATGTACAGGCTTATTACCGACAACTACTGAAATTATTGCTGAGATTAGCCATGCTGTAGCAGATAAAAGAAACACAAGTGCACCTTGGCGTAGCAGTGCACGTTATGTCGCCCAGTGTCTGGATTTGCCGATTTCAACTGTTTTAAAGATTCTTTGTTCAACTTTGCGAATGTTTCTTATCAAGATGCGTCATGTTTAAGCACTGACGGACGCATGGATTTTATGTTAAAGGACATTTGGTGATATATTTGTTACAAATATAATTGTTTTCTGTAATTATTGTTAGTAATTATTTTTTATCATCCACACAAAAGAAAATAAATAGTGTTAAAGCATTGAAAAGCAAGTGGCCTGCAGAAGTTCCTCATTACACTTCTCTAAATTTCTCTGTTATAAACGTTACCAATAGACAACCGAAAATAGTTATATTATTATTGTTTTTTAACGAAAATAATTTGTTGCACAAAACGCAGTAAATGGAGTGTTTATATTTAACAAGTATAAACCAGTAGGCCTAAAATTTGTGATATAAATCACGTTAACTGCGAATGTTTTTTTTTAATTTGTCTATTTACAACTACCACTATAGCTGTATCATTGCAGGGTTTAGAACAAAGTATTCGGTTTCGCCTGTTCATAAAACTGAGTTATAAATTTATAAGATTGGAAATAAAATAAACATTGTTCTCAGAATTTTTAAATCGTATATTATATGTCAGAAGTTATACATTATCTACAAATGGAGTGATTATGTTGTCACAAATTTATGAAGCAAATTAAATTATTAATCTTTTCAATACGTTTTTCTTGTCAACAATTGGTTAAAAAAATTTATGACAACAAACTCACTTGTTCTTTTTAAAGGTTTTAAAATTTAACAGCACAGAGTGGGAACAAATATTACCCGTTTTTTTATTTTCTTATTGTATAGACTTATCTCAAATACAAAATAAAAACATTTATTTACAACGGCTAAGATTAAGAATGTAAAAGAAAATTAATACATGCAGTGGGACACGTTGGGTATAATAATTTTCCTTTATGCTCTCAATTTTAACCACTGTAAATAATAGTTGTAATAATTACACGTTTTTAATGTATTCGGTCAAATCCTTTTTTTTTTTCACTCATTGTTAATTATCAAGAAAAAAAATGTCCACAATGTGATGCAAGTACTATTGTTTCGAACAATACTTGTGTAATAAATTACTTTAAAATATCATAACGGAACTGTAATGCCATTTCCAATCTTTAAACATGCGGTAAATATCGTAAAGTTTACATATGTGGCATTTTAAGTCATTTTAGTATTAATTGTTACCGATGGTTCGAAATAAGCTTAAAAAATTCAAAAGTATTTTCCAAATAAAATCTGATAATAACATTGGAAATGCGTGTTTTTTATTTGTTCAACTAGGTGTCACTAACTATATTCAATGTTTTTTCAGGTGGTATCATAAAAACAGACATCCTACCAGCAGAAATAAGCGGCGCTTGCGGCTGTGATTATAGTTTTAAAATAAATTTATATTGTAACACAGGCTTACACAGCTCAGTGTACATTTATTGTTTATTTGTGGCTTTTTCATGATTTTTAAAACCAAAAATTAATTGCCAATGTTTCTGTATAACCGTATAATATAATTAAGAGTAACAACTTCCAACAAACGCTAAAACAACAGCATATAATGAAACTAACCGTGCCCGACCCATCAAAAAATGACGAGTTGGAGTTATATATATATAAACCGCCCCCCCCCCCTTCCGCCTTTCCTTCAGCGAGCTTTGTTCACCAAATTACCCCCTTCATTATAAAAGAAAAACAATCACACATTGAGAAAATACAAATAATTTTCAAGTATACTCTCAGAAAATCAATAAGAATGGTGCAAACTTAACTTAAGAATTATTCATAATTTGAGCGTTAAACACACACAAAGTGACAAATGGCGTTTGTATATATTAGATTTTAATCAGTGGAAAATAGTAGTATCACGCCAAAGTTGTTAAAGTATACACGATTTATCTATTTCATGAAGTTGTCTTATTCAAGTGGCTTTATGGTAGGTGGAATATTTCACATATTTATCAATATTTCACATGTACCATAAGGTATTTTTCTAAGTACGTCACATGAAGCACCCAAAACCAATAGGCTTATGATAAAATTCTATCACAAACTTTAAACCTAAAAATTTGGTTCAAGTATCATCACTGGTTATGACTATTGGCAATACGTTTGGAAAAAAGAAATAAAAAAGATCTTTTATTCAAAAAAAGTAATAATAAACGAAAACCTAACAAAAAACATATGAATTTTGGCCACTAAGCTCTAACTTAGATGGTTTTAAAACTCGTCAAGAACTTCGAAATGTCTACGTCAAGTTAAGTATAACATAAACTTAAACGTAAAACATTCGAAGTATTATATACACACTTAAAGACAATAATATCAGATCACAGTTTTGTTGCTAAGTGACACAAACGAAACGGAGCGTTACCAAAAGATAACTGGCTTTTATATATATTAGATTTAATAAATGCAATTTCTGAGGTGTTTTTTAATCAAATATCATTAATCTTTTAGATCCCTTCAAGTTTGATGTCTTGCCACAATACATTATTTAAAGTAACAAAATACAACCGTTTAATATGCTACAGAAACGATAGATTATTGCAGACTTCATTCACACTTATTATTTAAGGAACATTAATGAAGCCTTATAACTTAAATAATACAGTATTATATCTATGTACGACCTTACGTGCTTCACACACTAATATATGTAACTATGTGTGTGTGTGCGTGCCTTTTTAAGCACCCATTGTAGATACATTTTAAAAACATTTCTCACTAAAACTTGCAGGTGAACTTAATAGATATGACGGAAAGGCAGGAGAGAAATGGATGATTAAACGCTGAAATTATAGTTGTAGTGTGCCTATTCTTCGCCAGTGATTTCTTCAATCTGAAAGTTAAAAAGAAATTAACAGTTTCAGTTTATGTCACTTTTCAGATGATGGTATTTTCTTTATACCTAGCAAACACTTTGTGCTACGTATTAGACAAGTAAAAGTTATATTACACACTGAACGTTTTAAATAGTTCAGTTTTTATAAAGAGCTTGGTCTCCATTTACTTAAAATATTATCGAACAATTTTAAAGAGTAATTTGCTTATCATTGCAAAGGTCTTTGCATTGTTTTTATCTCAATAGCATGTATGTAGATATTATTTTCTTGGCACTTGTGTATAATTTTAAAATAATAAATAAACAACCCACAACGTTAAAGTCGATACACAATTAAAAACATTTCTAAAATGTGGACTCTACATGTTTAGACGTTTACTACGTCGTCACCAGAAGTGAACTTCAAAGACATAAGTGCCATATTTATTTCTTACTAGATAGGTCATGTGACCTGCGTGTACGTTTACACATCTACATAACTCTCAGAGAAGGTCCCTCCACATTCTTACGCAGATATTCGCCGGACCTTCTTCTCTATTTAATAATTCGTGATCGTTTTTAAACTTTATTATTTCTAAAGATTCGTGTATATTATTGGCTTTAATACCCTTAGATTGAGCCAATATTACTGTTTTTTCCATAATATCTTATGTTGCGTTTTTTGTACGTGCCCTGCTGTGGCCGAATTTTCAGTTCTTTCATTTTTTACGTATCCCTTATGTTCTACTAAACGATATTTGAAATTACGTTTTGTCCGTCCTATATCAACACTTCCACATTCACATTTTTCATTACCTAAATTTGATTTATCTTATTCATCGGTTTAAATATTGAGTAAAATATTTGTTGTTTTTTAAACACTTTGAATAAATTAGAAGATAAATCTGGAATATATGGCAATACTAAACATTCCTTTTTAATTTTTATCATAATTGGGTTTTAAGGTAATATCTTGATCCATTATTACCATGTTAGTGAATTTATTAACTGCTCTATCTACAATATATGGTTTAAATCCTCTTTCACCTGCTAAATATTTCATTAATATCAACTCATTTTTTAAGTCCTTTTGTTTTCTACATATCTTAAAAATTCTGTGAACATATGTGTAAAACGTAGACATTTTTTGTGTTTCAACATAACATGATTCTTGGTGTGGTGCCATAAGAACAGAAAAATGTTTATGACTAAACAGATGTTTCAAATTCCCATGTTCAATCCTTTTTTTACCAATACATTAAAAAAACTATTATTTTTCTCGGTTTCATAGTGAATTGTATAGAAGGTTCTATGCTATTCAAATAGCATGCAAACTCTGTTAATGCCTTATTATCATATCTCCACACCAATAATGTGTCATCTACACACCTTATACAAATATCAGGTTTACATTTTGCACCATTTATGCCCTTTGTTTTAAATGCATTCATATATAAGTCACATAACAATGGTGAAAATGGGGATCCAATTGTTAAACCTTCATTTTGTTTATCAAAATTATTGGTAACCTGAGAATGGATTCTTTACACACATCTTTGTTAGATTAATTATATCTATAGTTTAAACTGCTGAAGTTTGATTTTGTAACAACATATTTTCGAAACACTTAATTGCATCTACTGGAACCTTTGTAAATAATGATATTACATCAAACAACACTAACAAATCTTCCTTATTCAACTTGATATTTTTGAGATTTTCTCTACAAATTCTAAAGCATTTTTAACTCTATATTTATTTTCTGTTTCTCAAACAAGAGTACTTCTCAGCTATATATTTAGCTACTTAATATGATAATGTACCTATTCTCGATACTATTGGTCTAAAACTGTTATTGTTTTATGTATTTTAGGAAATGCATAAATTCTCGGAATAATAAAACTAGCTGTAATTAACCTACTCTTTTCTGCATCTGTTAAACAGATTTCACACTTGATTTTACCAATTCATGATACTAATGTGTAAGGTTGTGCTTAAGTTTTTCATAAGTACCCTCATTTAATAAGTCTCCAACACCTGTATCGTAATCACGTTTATTAAGTACTGCAATTTTCCATTCTTTATCTGCTTTATAAATAACAATATATCCATTATTTCGTAATGATTTTACAGTTTTCATATCTATATTTTGTTTCCTCCCCACAGGATTAAAATTCCCTACAAGTTTATGACATTCAGTTCTAATTATGTTTTTAGAGTTCACATCTATCATTTTATCCAAATTGGTTTCTATATCTATTAATCATTCTTCTTTTTTAATGCTTGACAGTTTATAGGCAAACTCTAAACTTTTATTTAATGCCTCCAGCTAATTATTATTAAGAACTACATTGACTTATTCTTTTAGGATTTTCCAAAACTTCTTATAACTTGTAGTTAAGTTATTCAATTTAATCAGTTTTTCATCTTTCGTTTTATTTATCAATTTGTGTATTTTTGATCTAATTCACACTCATATTTATCAATATCTCTCACTGTCTGTTCCAAGTAAACCTATCCCATTCAATCCAAGGTTTTCGTTGATTTATTTTGCTGGTTCTAAGTGTAGTTGATAAACCTCCTTTTGGCTACGACACTTCTTTTCTGTCAAATCGTAATGTGCAATACCTGTTGTTAGATTTTTTTCACAAAATGTTTCACTTTTTGTCCTTTGATATTACATTTAACTTGTATAAATTTTGGAATAACCTTTTTTCTTTTACATCTCACCAAAAATTTAGTTGATATATCCATCTTTTTAGTTTACTTTGTCTTGCAAACTTCCTTATTTTATCCGATGAAAAATATAAAACATATTTTAGGTATTATTAAAAATAATGTACAGTTAATAGAAAAGGCTGGAGTTTATAAAAGTGAATGTAAATATGGAAGTGTTTATACTGAACAGACAAAAACGTAATTTAAAATATCGTTTAGCAGAAAATAAGGTACGTCTCAAAAATGCAAGGACTGAAAATTCAACCATAGCAGAACAAACACAAAATACACAACATAAGATGTTATGGAAAAAAACCGTAATATTGGCTCAACCTAAAGGTATTAGAGCCAATAATATTCGCGAATTCTTAGAAATAATAAAAGTTATAAAAGATCATGAATTATTAAATAGAGACGAAGGTCCGGCGAATATCTGGATATAATAATGTCAATAAAAGGATATGTACTCAAATTCGATGACGAGGAACCCACTTTGTGACTAATAATGGTTAGAGACGGCTTAAATGGGTAATGAAGAAAAACTTTATATAAGTTT
>NW_013673209.1:18239-21475 GCF_000517525.1 Limulus polyphemus
CCGAATTGGTACAAGCGAAATAGTACAAACGTTTCGTACAAGGTACCTGATGATGTAAAAAACCCTTGTCGAAACGTTAGTCCACTTTGCTAGTCATGTTAAACTTATATAAAGTTTTTCTTCATTACCCATTTAAGCCGTCTCCAGCCATTAAAGGATATGTACCCTCCTATATGAGTGAAGTTTTCCGGCGTAACTGGAGGCACGTTACAATCCTCGCTTGATACGCATGGGCGTTACCTTCAAACCTCGCCGTGATTAACAGTCATATATTAACGAGCTCTCTTTATTCTTTGAAAACTGTTTTGATAATGCATGCTGGTGTAAACAACTGCAATTACGAAACCATCGATATACTGTTAACCAGGCTTCGGAAGTCTACGAGGAATCTCCTCCGAACTCATGATGTGCCTTTTACTATTGTTGATATTATTCAAAACGCCAGCAATGTTATTATGAAGAAGGAAGACTCCACATCACCTACAAACCTCTATATAGCTATGGTTTAACCAATGAAGGTAAAATAAAACTACAGATAATCTACTTACATTTTTATCTCCCCTTTTTTCCTCTTCCTTCTTTCAAGACATCCCTACAACGAGTTACTCTTTGTAAACTCCCTGTATGAGCCATTACTATTATATTATGTCCATTGGACAATGTTATGTCATTGTACGGCATGAAGTCATAATGCGCAGACACCTTTTGCAACAACTCATGAATTACTTGTGCTAAAACAATTATATACATTATTTGGTTTAAATGTTTAGTCCTTTATTAACCTGGCCTGATATGGCCAGGTAGGTGGTTAGGGCGCTCGACTCCCAATCTGAGGGTCGCGGGTTCGAATTCTCGTCCCACCAAACATGCTCGCCCTTTCAGCCGTGGAGGCTTTATAAAGTGACGGTCAATCCCACTATTCGTTGGTAAAAGAGTAGCCCAAGAGTTGACGGTAGGTGGTGATGACTAGCCATATAATTATCCGTATAATAATTATCCATTATTATACAGAGGACTAATTGATTATTTATTTATATGTTAATTTGCTTTCCTCACAAAAACGTAAATTTTCAGTATGACGTAGAAGCTTAATCTATTCTTTGATTCGCTACTCCTGCTGCAACAGATTAGTTTCATCGAATTCACGGCTCATCGATACTGCTTGGAGGAGCGAAACAAATAAATAAAGTAAATAAACGAGTATGGGACAACCTATGTACTGAATTAGTTAAGATGTAGCCTAAATTTATAGTCAGATTTGTTTCATCCTATATGTCAGTACTATAACATTTTTCCTTCTCTCTTCTTTTTTATTTTCATTGTACTTTAGTACGATTTTCTACTGTCGTTAACCAGTGGTGAGTTTATCAAGTTTATATTTTCACTTTCAGCTTGATTACGTAATATCGTGTTTAAATCTTTTTAAATTTTGTGAGTCGGGTGTAGATTCAAGAATGAACGTGCTCGGATTGTGAATCCGAAGGTTTCGATTTTTGTCCCGTTACCGCAAAGACGTACTCCTCACTTTGGGACTGTCGGTGCAACATAAGGGTGACGTGAAATCCCTCTGTTCAGACATATAAGAGTAGCTCAAGAGTTGGCGGCGATTACTGCCGTACTGCTACTTTCCCTCTAATCTATAAGCGCAAGATGACGGTTACTGTGAGGAGAGTGCCAGAGTGTGTGTTGGGCAGTCTGAGAGAGCTCTACCAATGGACACGAGAGGTCACAAACAGCCAGACACCCTAAGAGTTTGGTTATGAAAGACACTTAATTTCGGGTGTAATCTGAATAATTTATTTTTATATACATATTTTTAGTTTTTGAAGTGTCATAACTCGGTTCCATTTTCAGGTGCCAGAGAGCACTATATTAGTGGGTATCTGGTTCGCAATAACATACATACTAATAGTTTTCCTTCAAAATGAACGAAACAAGACTTCACTAACAGAAGTAGACACTCGTATAAATGCTTTTGTGAAAACATTCTACTTTTAAGAAAGTTGTCACTAGGCGGCTCAACGATAAGCATGACGGTTATAACGCTATAATTCGGGGTTCAGTATTTTACCTGTAGCTACTTCAACTCACCTTGTCAGTTCTATTTTCCAAATTGTCTGTGGGTTTCTCAAGCATCTTTTGCATCTTCTGAGAATTGCGAATACGATCTTGTAATATCTGTAAAACCAGCAAATATTTAAATAATATTAACTGATATGTAAACTGTATCAACATAAATGAAAAGCAATTGGAAAGAAGCGATAAAATTCTTAGACGTTGTAAATGCAAAACTGAAATATGTTTCTATTCATTTTGATCCAACCGACCTCTTCTCTTCTTTCCAAAGCTTGCTTCTGTTTTTCCTCTATCTCCTCAGCAGAGAGAACCTTTTGTTGGTGTTCTTCCAAGCGCTATATCAAACAGATCAATATATCATTTCTTGAGTTGTAATGGTGCGAATTAAACATACTATACATACGACAGTTCAGATATTTCCCATTAATTACATTAAACAACGATACATCAATCAGTATACTATTATCAAAATAAGGATATTCTTTAAATCAAACATTAAGAAAGTGATCAAGCCATATCATATAGAAATGTTTGTCCCCCGTTGGGTCAGTTGAAAGTTTACGGACTTACAACGCTAAAATCCAGGATTCGAATCCCAGCTGTGGACAGCAGATAACCCAATGTGTGCTTTGCGCTAAGACAAACTAACCAAATAATCCAATTGTTTATTTGTTTGTTATTAAGCACAGAGTTACACAATGGGATATTTGTGCTGTGGCTACCACGGGTATCGAAACCAGATTTTTGATGTTATAAGCCTTTAATCTTACCACTGAGCTACTGAGGAGCCATATACAACTGAAGAACAATTTTAATTTTAAGGACCCTTAAATGTCTATACAAATATGTACACATTATAAATTCAACAAAGAAATCATACCAATATATACAAAGTAACTTGAGAGGGTTATCAAAAATAATCACATACTAGTCAGCTGAGGATAACAGAGTCACGTTAAAATAATCATGTGCTAGTCAGCTGGGGAAGACAGAGTCAGGTTAGAACAATCATGTATAGCTGAGGATAATAAAATCAGGTTAGAACAATCATGTACTAGTTAGCTGGGGATAACAAAGTCAGGTTAGAGCAATCATGTACTAGTTAGCTGGGGATAACAAAGTCAGGTTAGAGCAATCATGTACTACTTAGCTGGGGATAG
>NW_013673209.1:22463-26410 GCF_000517525.1 Limulus polyphemus
TACTAGTTAGCTGATGATAACAGAGTCAGGTTAGAATATTTAAGTTTTTACTGATATTATGCTTTTTTTTATCCAATTTGTCACTTTGTGGACTCAAACAACTTTTACTCATTTCCAACTTTTTCTCTATCAGCCTATATTGAAGAAAGCTACCATAACCAACATTGTTTGGTATGATTTTGAAGTTATCTTAATGTGTATAGAATGAACATAACACCATACAGTTACTATATTGACATTAAAATTCTCAGCAATATTCTTTACCTGTATACGCTTAGGCGGGTGTTTTTTGACAATACTATTTTCTTCTAAAGGAATTTCAAACGATAGTGGTGGAGGAACTAGAAAATAAATAGAAATATTGGAAATTGTTATGATAAAAATAATCTATTGAATAAAAACACTTTAATTGGAAATAGAGGGACAATCGCGAAAAATAACTATTAACTTACATGACTAAACAGTATAAATAGTGTCCATATGTAATACAGAGGGTTGGTCGTTATTTATTTGAATTATTTTTATAAGCCAGTGCAATGGTACATCGCCGCAGATGCGAACCGTGGCACTACAGGCAACACTTTTAGCAAGTATTGCTATAACAATTCCAAACGGTCATATATCTTTCAAGTATCTCTATGCAGCTCTAATGGACCTATGTGTTTTTGGCCTGCTTGAACATGATTTGGAAGCGATCGTCCCAGTACAGCGGAAGGTCTGTTGAAATTTGGTCAAGATATGTGATGTGTAAGATTGATCATTCCTTTCTTCGCAGACGCTTGCTACAACGTGAACTGCACGTGGTGCTGGTGTGCAGCCTAATCTCATCCGGGGGATAGGATTTCGCAGTTCTGCCAAATACCAGGCGATAATGAGTGAAAGTAGCTGTAGTATTTAAGAATTAAAATAGATATACGAAAATAATACCCTAATAAAAATAAGTAAACAATACCAAATTTCTATAATAAGGAAAGAAATAGCACTGATATTATCTAAAATATTTGATACAAGACACAAAATTTAGAGGGATGAGATGTGGCAGACTTATTGCCCATGTACCACGCATGCGCATAACGTCATACGCATGCGCATATGTGCTATGGAGATGAGATTTGGCAGTACAGTATATTCGTGTGAATTCAGCTGAACTCAGTAAACAATGGAGAAGCAATGAACCGAAACTATTCTTTTCGGTATCTAATACTCTTGTATGACGTTATAAACATCTACGATTTGTAGACCCATTTACGTCACATTAACCTTGCTAGTTTTACAAAAGTTATGATATAACAAGTGAGTACCATAACACAAGCCTCTCTTCCTTCTGAATTATTGCTAATTTTATATACAAATAATGACAAACTGGACAACACAAACGTGACAGCTTTCAAAAACTGGCTTTAGTGTAAACATAATGTTCCGAAATTATATTTGCGCATCCCTAAATAAATATTCGAAATGTTAGCACAATTTCCGGAGGCCTTTACATAGTCAGAGAGAATTTTTTTGTTGTTGATAAAAACGGCATTAACTGTTTTAAAGTGTCTAAAAGTAAGTAATTTTAATTTGGTTTCGTTATGAGGAAAATTTAAAATAAGATTCTAATAAGGTGATGGTTATTATAGACTGAGAACTAGTAAACACGAGAGGACAGTCCAATCACACAGTTGTCACCCTTCTCGGAAAGCGTGTCACTAAAACCAGCGTAGCAATCAATACTGTATCCCAGTAACGTAGTTCATACAAATCCCAACAATCTCTTGTGGTCGTCACCTGTTCGATATATATTCTTAGAATCGTATTATCGACCTGTATCCTTGGTAATGTTATTAGTATTCATAACTCTCTACACACACACAGACGCATAATGTATATACGCAGCTATGTTCGCATACGTTTTCATGTACATAAGTACACATTCCAACGATTAATGTCACTCGAATTTTTTTACTATATTCCCTACACTTAAGAGTTATCAGTCCATAATTCTTAGAAACAACATCATATAGTAAGTGAAACTTTTCTTTCGACATAAAGTCGCATATTTATTATTGTAAACTAACAACCATTACATATACCAGGAATATATGTCCGATAGATGAAGCTCTTTGAGTATAGATAAAAGGAAGCCAGTTAATCAGCAACATCCATCAAGAACCCTTGGGCTATTTTTTGTAACTGGAATATAGTGGTATTTGACCATTATTCCTACAACGCACCCAGTTTTTGCGGCAATAGGCTTGTGAACCATGAACCCTCAGGCATTCTAACTAATAGAAATGGCTGGCCTGGTATTTCTTTTACAATTCTAATTATGATATGATTTTATTTCTAGTGCTATGCTGATGACAAGAGATGTGGAATATGTGAAGTTTGTTGCTGCTATTGATTGTTTAAAGTTGTTAAAGTTCGCCAACTGCTCACACCGAAACAATTGTTGTTCAAGCAATTGATGAATAATTGCGACCACTATTAATATTAGTCGTCTCACAGCCAAACTGATGATCCCTGGTATTGGGCGAAAGACCTCGTCGGCACTGGATATAGCAGATATAGTGTGGTTGATATATTATTACATTCTTTTTCACTTTTATTCATTACGTGCTATAAATATAGTCACTGTACAATGTTATTCCACTTCTCTTATTACATGAATAATATCCACATTATAAACTATAGGTTTACTATGTTCATAAAGTAGCTAAACTTAGAAGATTTTTTTATAAGCCTATTTTATTTATTTCGCTATAAATTGGAAACAAACACATCAATAAATCTCGCAGATAGCTATCTCGTTTTAATAGTTTTAGGTAAAAATACACATTGGGATATATATGTTGTTTCCGCCATAGGGATCAAATTCCTCATTCATTTATTGACCCTCAAGCTTACCTCTGAGTCACAGGGAGAAATAATGTTAAGAAATTCACACTCAACTGGTAAACCTCTGAATACCGACAATTTGATAAAGTATTTATCAACGAGTGAAATATATTAAAAAACCTTTGACAAAACTAGAGTTAGTTTGTTTGTTTTTAATTATGCACAAAGCTACACAAGGGCTATCTGTGCTCTGCCCACCACGGGTATCGAAACCCGGTTTCTAGCGTTGTAAGTCCGCAGACATACCGCTGTGCCACTGGGGGGCTACTAGAGTTAGTCTATAATTTAAGCGCTAAGAAGGTGTAATTTTAAAAATAGCTTTAAATTCTAAATATTTTATTTATTTACTGCTACATAATATAAAATTTTAATTTTGTTTAAATCATTGTCAAGAAAAGTAATTTAGCTCATATCAAACATAAAATATTGGAAGATTAGAAGCTGCTTCAAATGTAATTTGACTTAGCTCGGCTATAATACTAGGATTACATATATGGTTATTTAAAGAGACTAGAAAGAGTTACCCTGTATGAATTGTTTGTTGTTGTGAAAATCCGGGCAAAGCTACACAAAATTGTGCTAGCTGTCCCTAATTTTGAACCGATACACTAGAGGGAAAGCAGATAGTCAACAACATCCACCATTAACTCTTGGGCTACTCTAATCAAAAAATGGATTAAATGGAATATGATTGTTAGTCTTAAGACGAACTCACAGCAACAAAGTGTGGAGCGTGTTTTTTTGTTGTTGTTGTTTTGCGCAATGTACATACACCATGAGATTAACAGCCTGACACGCCAACCACAAGGCTACGCCAAACCCATTTTACCTGAAAAACATTGCGCCAGTTGTTAAACCACTTTTGAACATTCTCTGCTGTAATTTCAAAAGTACACATTAAATTATCAAAATTATGTATTTTTATGAAAAGAAAATGCCTAATCCCTTTGTTTTAGATTAAGAAAATTATACAACAAAATTATAATCTAATAATGGCTGGAGACGGCTTAAATGGGTAATGAAGAAAAACTTTAATATAAGTTTAACATGACAGCAAATGTACA
>NW_013673209.1:26627-33738 GCF_000517525.1 Limulus polyphemus
GTCTCAAAGTGGGTTCCTCGTCATCGAAATTAAAATTATAATCTGTAAAAAATTTCCAGGCCTAGAATTTGTTTCAAAAGATTATTTTGGCCTCAAGTTAGACCTAGATGAAACCTTGAAGACACGTGTAAGTGCTATACTAGACGAACATTCATCTTATAAATAATGTGAAAACACCAATATATGAATTTAGAACAAAAAATATAAAACGTTTACAAAGTACCCTACAGAAAAATTCAATCTCCTGACTGTATGTAGGTAATAAGATTATAAAACTTGTCGAATTCATAAAAGGTTGATTTATATCTTATGTTCAAGAGGTTACCCTGAAGGTCTGATTAGCCTTGTAGTTAGGGTACTCGACTTGCAAACCGCGGTGACAGGTTCGAAATCCCTCACTGAACATTCTTGCCTTTTCAGCCATGAAAATATCGTAATGTAACGGGCCAATTCTACTGTCTGATTGGAGTTGGCGGCTGGTTGGCTTTAGCTTTCCCTCTATTTTTTGCTTGTAAAGTAGGGACGACTAATGCCGATAGTACTCGAGTAGCTTTGCATAAAATGCAACAAACAAACAAATAAGCTACCCTACTGAAATAAGGACATCAAATATGTGACCTTACTCTGACAAATTTATACATTTGCGTTTTATTTTATATAAAGTACGAAATAGATTTATCCTAAATTCGTGTTAAAGGTTTGTTTGAAGTTAAGCACTAAGCTACACAATGGGCTATCTGTGTATCTAAACCCGGTTTCTAGCGTTGTACGTCCACAGCCATACCGCTGTGCAACTTGGGGGGGGGGGGCGTGTTAAAGGAATTATATGTGCAGATACCAATAAAAATTCTGAATTCTCTCGATTACAAGCAAACCTTCTAGTTGGCCCTGTGATAGAGCTCTGGATTTCGTAACTGTCAAGCCAAGTTCGAATCTGTGAGTACCAAAAAATATTATCTGCACTTTAAAATGTGAGTGCATTATAAGAGTGGCAGTCAAGCCTTTAGCGTGGACAATGTATAATAATGTGCTGCTAACTGTTTGCGTTCCCTATGGAATAGTAGTTCAAAATTAGAGAATAGCCTTAGTAGCTTCCAATTAATACAAAATACAAAAATCTAGTACCACACAAATACAATCTTTCTATTGTAGCACCCTGGCAAAATACAATTTTCAGAATAGTGCATACCTGGTTCTTTCGGTATGGCAGGGGGCGCTGCAGGAGAGGTCGATGGGTCTATTTCTGCTGCTTGGGAAGATCCACAACCCATTCTGTCTGGAATTCTTAAGTATACACAAAAAAGTCAAAAACTAATTGGACCTATGTTGAAGGCACTTTTTGATCCCCACGTGTTGATAATGTTCTTCGAGGGGTAAAAGGTACATAACAAATTACCAAGACTTTATCATGCTATAATTCTGAAATAAAGAAATAAATTTTATGTTGCAAAATTATAAGTTGAGTCAATATGATTAAAAAAACCGTCTATTAGCTAATTATAAAATGATAGACTAAATCAATACTATTACAACTTGAACTATCAATTCATTGATCATATGGGACTAACATTTTATAATTTTTGAAATACTTTGCTTTAAAGATACTTTATCCAGGGTATGTCAGAATGTGATTGCTTTGTTCACTTATATTATGATTAGAACACTTTATTTACAACTTTTAATTTATACATATACGCAAATATAGACTATATGCGTGATAATAAATATTTTTTTATTGCCATTCCAGTGAAAAAAAATGTCGGGTAAACAATATAATGTTTTAAGGATTTTATTTACAAGACAGAAGGCGTCACAGCTTCCTTCATGGGCAAGCGGACTTATTTAATCAATGTATAGTGAAAAGCAATTTGTTAGATTTTTCTGGAATTATGAGATTACTGTTAATTAAAATACTGTACAACAACCAAACATTGTAAAACGTAATGGTCTAAAATGTAACAATATTAATTTATACGTTTTAGTTCAGATATGTTTATTAAACCACGGGATTATTTTTTAACGCAATACTACACAATTGGCTATCTACGCTATGTCCACTATCAAGAAATTAACCCCGGATTTTATCATTGTAAGTCCGTAATTACCTCTGAACCACTGGAGGACAAACCTCAGGAAGGATAACTAAGCAGGACTTCTTTTCATAAATAATATACAGATATAGGCCTGATGAAGATGTGAGACTAAAGATTTAAAAAAAACCTCATTGTTGACAGCAGTGCACTTTGTGTACATCTATATATATATATATATATATAAATTGTTATTTGAGTTGAATAGTTGGTCTTATTTCTATAAATAAATTTAATATATATATATATTAAGTTTTTATTCTGTTTAGCCCCACACATATACTAATGATTATGTAATAGATAAAAAACAACTTCCAAACACATTTCAATATTTTTTAACATAATTAAAAATTAAATATTTTTTGGTTAAAACTGATTTAAGCAGTAATAAAGTGATTGAATATCGTTTTCCATTTGTCGAATTACACCAGTACGTGACAAATTAAAATATAGTTACTGTTAGCATGAGTGTATACGAACTAGTATATGTCCAACTCAACTTGATCTTTTTTAAATAGTATTTCGTGAAGTTTAACCATTTTTATCAGGTATAGTTTGTGAATTTTTAAAGACCTCAATCTTTGTAGATATTCCCCAGAAATATATGCTATATACATTAACATGGCGGATTTTTAGTATTAAAATAAGTTCAAATCCAAGTGTCGCCACATTTCGCAGGGTAGAAGGAGGCCTAACGCTTTGTACAGGATGGTATTTAAGTTTGATGAAAGAACTGAAGGGGCAGGAGATGACGCTTTTTTTACGCGCAAAATAAAAGTACTGAACCTCATTACAACTGTAATTTTAGTTGCAAAGAAAATAGTTAAACAGAGTATTTTGACTTTGTAACTTATTCTGTAAACGAACTACTTGTAATATCAATGATGTAAAAATATTCAGTTTCATAATAACCCGAAGTTTTAATAACTACATATCTAAATCAACAAACTCACCAATTCTGCCTGATACGAGCGCTATTTACATGTCACAGGTGAGCTGGTCTATCTTTTATGCTATAAGCGCAGGTTACTAAAGTCTATAGATTGGATTTGTGTTCACTTCAGCATGCACTAACCCATTTTATCGCTTCTCTAGAATGAAACTTGAATATTTGCCGAACCTTGACCACACGATAAAGTAGTGAAAGCTCGTTACCATGACAGCACGCACGTTATGGATAAACAAAACACATATGGGAGACAAACGAATTTTTCTATAATAAACAATAAACAAATCCTGACACTTTCAGTGATATCTTACAACAAACTTTATATAAAATGAGAATTGAAGAGAACACAGCATGATAGACAGGATATGCATGCATGCTATATTATTTATAAATGTTGTAGTTTATATAGTTATTACTCGACTGCCCCCCCCCCCAGTGGCATAGCGGCATGTCTGCGGACTTACATCGCTAGACTCCAGGTTTCGATACCCGTGGTGGGCAGAGCACAGATAGCCCATTGTGTAGCTTTGTGGTTAACTACAAACAAACAAATATTACTCGATCACATATAAACAAACTATTTAACCAAAACTCCCATTCAAACTTAGATTAGTGGTGTATTGTAAACTTGATTATTTCCAATGGTCTCTGACTGTGTCACGAAAGTGACCACTGATCTTGGAAAGTTAGTTAATGTTAAAAACAGTTAAAGATAGAAATTGCTGACACTATGATGAAATTATACTCCAAGAGAAGATTAGAAGTTTGAAGCAGTACTAAGTCAATAACAACGTATCTCTCTGTTGTTTTTATATTAATTAAATGAATATGGTATATAGCATATAGATATAACTTATAACTGGACAACTTTTTTCAGTAATACAACTGTATAACGTTGGATCATAACTCAACTGGTATATCTCTGCTTGGTTATGACACTAGACTCGCAACCCGCGGGTTCGAATTACTGTCACCGAACGTGTTCGCCCTTTCAGCCGTGGGGGGTGTTATAATGTGACGGTCAATTCCATTATATGTTGATAAAATAGTAGCCCAAGAGTTGGCAGTGGATGGTATTGACTAGCTGCCTTTCCTCTAGACTTTTACTAAATTAGTAACGGCTACGTGGAGTGGAGATAGGCGCCATCAGGTATTTTTGAACGGCTGTAAGCAGCTTAGGGACTAAAAAAAAAAATCTCTTCTTGAGGAATAACGTTTTGAAAACTTTTTATTCAGATTGAACCTTTGAAAATATAAAAAAACAAAAACAAAATACAATTTACTGAAAATGATAAATGTACTTTTCGAATTTTAACGTAATTTTTAAGAAACTATTTATGGTATTATATAGAAATTTTCTAATTTAAAAGGATTGATGCTATATTTTGTCATAAAGACAATTATCTAACTGTTTGATTTGTTTATTTATTTTACCCTAAACCTATAGAATAGGCCGTCTGTGCTCTCTCCACCACGAGCAATCGAGCCTCGGATTTTAGCGTTGTACATTCATATATTTACCGTTTACCCACTGTGGAACTTGTCTGTTTGGGTATATGTCTATCTATAAATCGGAGTTATTAAGAAACACTGTGTACGATAGATAAGTAGGAGCTTTGTTCATTAGATAGGGCCGGGCTTAGTTAAATGGATAACGTGTCCGTTTGTGAATCATTGGATTCATTATTTGCAACCCGTTGCCACAAAAACACAGTTCTCACGTTGGGATCATGGACGCTCTGCAAAATTGACAGTGAAATCCCACTATTCGATTTAACAATAGTTGGCGATGGGTGTGTTGATTAGCTGCTTTCCCTCTAGCCCATCAGTTCAAAATGAGGAGGCGCTGTACGCATGTTGTCCTTGTGTAAAACAAGCAAACAAAATAATGCAATATTACAAATTATAAATACAACAACTAGTAGCATTACCATCATGATGTTATAAAAACGCATAGGTTCAAGAAATAAATTTAACACATAGTTTGCCTCTGAAGAAGAAAGATCCACCTTTTGAAAACGCTCGATTTATAGGGTATCGTATCATAGTAATATTACCAGTTATTAACATAACTTGATTGTACTATCTAATGGGGTGTTATATAACTTGTAACCTGTGAAATATATTTGAAGTCTTGGAAAGTTATATATAATACACATTTGAAATCTTCCCGCAAAATGGAAGTCACACAAGCATTTGGAGTATATTGTGACGACCGTTTTTTATAAGTCCAATACACATAAGTATAGGTGGGAATGGAAGAGTCAAAACTCAAAAAGAAATTATAAAAGTTATCTATAATGTTCCTAACCACGTCGGTTTCACAACAGTGTTCTTTCATGCTTTTTCTGTTATTCTTGCCAATTGACGTCACTCAAACTCACTCCAACAAACAAACAGAAAAAAAATTGTCACCGAGATCTCCCTAGTTTCAAATTTTATTTTGTTTTACTTGTGATGTTGCGGCTTAAACAGATTTATGAGATCTTTGAGTCCTTTTTTTAATTTTCTTTATAGTGACCTTAATTAATTTAGGTGTGAGAATATTATTATGGAATTGTGCCTAATTTATAAGGGAGCCTATCTGTATTTCTTTGGTTTGCTGACAAAAGCTGTGCTTATGAATGTTGAATAGGCGGAATTGCAGTCCTCAACAGAGGACATGGCTAATCAAATACTATATTAGGCTTCTATGCCACAAATGATATTTTCAGTTTTACCTTCGATGAAAAAGAAAAGAAATCGTAAACAGCTGAAGTTACTATAATAATCTATGAATCAGTCTCCCTAAATTGAAAGTTGACTACCAAACAGAGAGACTAAACGCCAGTATTTTTTTGGGTAGCCATATATCTGAATGTCTGAAAATATGTGATGGACATTCAAGATCCACAGCTAATTGACCATTTTTCAAGATGATCGTCAATTTATCAAAAATCGCCAAAAATACAAGTTATTTTGCATCTGGGCATCTACATCCAAGGAAACCTTGACAAAAAGTATTTTAAATTAGATTTGACTTGCAACAATGGTGTCTTTGTGAGAATTGAGTAATAAAAGCCCAGAACTAGATGTCTAGTGTTCGCACAGCAAACGTTGGTCCATCACCGTCAGTGGGACATCTAATTTTTCAAAGATACCCACATAGCCTACACTGACTGGGCTCAAAATCAATAGGTTTCTTCTCACAGACAAATTAATTGTATGTACTAAATGTCACGATGGTTGGTTGAGACACTCTGGACTTTCTGCAGTGACAGTAAAATCCAAGATGGCCGCCTGACATTCATTGTGACCATCATCAACTCTTTCAGTCACTTTGACTTCAGCTTGATGGCACCTGGTTAGTTCAATCGCTCTTTTGCAGCAATGTCGCAATCATTTTTACAGGGTCTTCGGCTCAGTCCATCGGCATTTCCATGAGATTTTCGTTCTCTATATTCAATATCGTAATTATACTGGTCTATCTTTCCGATCCAATGTGCCAGTTGTCCCTCTGGGTTCTTTAATGATCTTAACCAGCGTAACGCAGCATGGTCTGTCCTGATGGTAAACCTTGCCCCATAGAGGTAAGGATGGAAATATGTCAGACTCTTTACTATAGCAAGGAGTTCCCTCCTTGTTACACAGTAGTTCCTCTCTGGTCTACTCAAAACCCTACTGAAGTAGGCCACCACATGTTCGTTTTCGCCCATTTTCTGAAACAACACTCCTCCAATTCCGACATTACAAGCATCACAATCGAGTATGTACGGGGGTGAGGGATTTGGAAGCTTTAAAAGAGGAGTGGAGGACAATTTTTCTTTCAATGTCTTGAAAGACTGCTGGCAAGAAACTGTCCATTCAAACTTCTGGCCTTTTTTAGTCAAATCATGCAGTGGAGCAGCTATAGTTGCAAAGTCCTTCACAAACTTCCCGTATTAGGTACAGAGTCCCAAGAAACTTCTTAGCTCTCCCACATTGTCTGGTGTTGGCCAATCACGCACTGCTTTCACCTTCTCAGGATCAGTTTACACACCATTCTCACTTACAATGTGGCCTAAGTAACGGACCTCTTTCTGGAATAAGTGGC
>NW_013673209.1:34699-37401 GCF_000517525.1 Limulus polyphemus
CTGTCCAGGGACTATCTGATTTCTCGACTATCCCTTCCTTAATTAAGCCATCCATGCCCTTCTCCATCTCTTGTCGCTTTGCCAGAGCTATTCTCCTCGGAGGGATCTTTATTGGATGGTGATTGCTTGTGTTTATTCGGTGCTCCACAAGTTCTGTGCAACTGAGGTCATGATCTCCTTTCGAAAAGACGTCTGCATAATTCGCCAAAAGTTCTCTAACCTGAGGAGCCTGTGATGATGACAAATGGACTATGGTCTTCTTATAGAGATCAGTTAAATGTTTCGATATATCGATCAAGCTCCCCCATTATTCCCAATTTCTTCTATTGCCTTCCCAAGAGGGCTTTATACCCGAACAAAAACCCCGTTTGAGCATCCACTCTTCGTACCCGAGTATGTATGCCAAGATTGGTTTCACTAGCTTGTGAGTGGCTATATGAAAACAGTTTCAAATATGACGCCCCCGGGATATCGAGGGAGGCAGAAACATAACATCTGATGCTAGATTCGGGTTCAGTGGCCCTGAAAACCTACTCTTAGATATCCATTATGCATGGGTGACATTCCGGAGGCGTTTTAGCTTCCTCCCCCTGATAGGTAAGGACACCCACCCGACTGTCCCGAGTCTGCCTGCCAAGACTGGAACTGCTAGCTCCAGGACTGTAAGAGAAGTTAGTTGGACATGCATACATACAGTAGTACAAACTGAATTTAAATAGGATAATACATTAACTTAAAATTGTAATTTACTATAATATTATTAGATCACACGATCTATTGTCTAACTGAAACTAATAAAGTTTGTAACTGTTTCAGCGCGAGGTTGTACAAATGGCTATCTGCAGCGGCGATCAAACCATAAATTCTAATGATGTATAAGCCTTTTCAAGTTTATCCTTGAGCCAAAGGGAACAAGATTGTAACACTGACGTAATAAAGTTAGAAGCTCATCTAATATGACATATGAGAAGGGTTAATGATGAAGACATTCGTAGGCTAGCAATTTCAAGTAAAAATAGTTGGTGTTGAACTTAAGGTTTAAATAACAAAAGTTCTTCATACCATGGTTCATGAAATCTAAATAACGTTACCTAACATATTGTTAAAACAAACTAGCCAGATTAGTACTCAGAATTAGCGGTGACTCACTGACAAAATGCTAGGTTGCATTAACGTTTAGCAAGTGATCATAAAGAGACAGTGGTTTTTTCTAGCTGATAATCCAGGGATGATTATCAATATTCGAATCAGTTGTAAATAATGATTAAAATACTTTAAAAAATTCCAGCTGCAAGCACAACCTTTATCGCAGGTTGCAAACACAGTTATAAGATTCACAGAAAATTAGCGACTAAGGTAGACTAAGCCTCCAACGACAAACTGTCCAGATGATAAATGTTTTTGTTGAATACAGGAATCCCTCGATTAGTGCGGTTAATGTGTTCTTTAAAAGAGCCGCACTAATCGAATATAATAACTTATAGGAAATCATGTAATTCGCACCTCGATTTTCATTCTCATTCACAATTAATTTCTATTTTGCGTATTTTTTTAATCAAAGTATAGGTATATAAGAAAATACGAAAAAATGCAATGAATTAAAATCTATTGATCTGATTTTTTATGAAAAACTTATTTAGAGTAGCTTGTCGCATCGTATTCTTCTGTTCTTCATATAATTGGCGGTACTGAGAAATTGCCTCATCAATATTTCTGCAAATTTGACGGCTTCTATCTTCATCAGAATCTGTTTCTAAACATTTTCCCTTAAATTCTTCAATAACCGTGAAAAGTTCTTTTTACATTCATCAGTGTCTTCATATGCTCTCTGAGTGTCCAAATTTATAAGATCCTTATTGGTTAATTTTTCTGAATGAGCTTCTAGCAATTCTTCCACATTTTCATCGTCAATCTCAGCGAAGCCAAGTTCTTTTCCAATATGAGTAATCTCTTTAATGATCTCTTCTGTATCTTTTGAAAAGCCTGTGGCATCCTGTGCACCATGTGGAAGAACTGTCTTCCAAACACCTTGCATATTTTAACTGAAATTTCATTCCATGCTTGATGGATATTATCAATAGCATCTTTAATACTGAATTTCTTCCAAAATTGAACTAGTGTCATAGAATTCTCTCCAGATGTTGCTTGAATCGCTTGCTTGAAAGTCTTTCTCAGGTAGTATGCTTTAAAGGTCGCAATGATGCCCTGGTCCATTGGTTGCAATAAAGAGTTAATGTTTGCGGGCAAAAATGTCACTTGGATATTTTTGCACATTGAATCGAGACCCAAAAGGACGACCAGGGGCATTATCTAAAATAAGCAAAGCTTTAAAATCTAAATTTCTTCTTCGGCAAAAGTCTTCAACCGTTGGACAAAAATACTTGACGAATCATTCTTCAAACAAAGCTTTAGTTACCCATGCTTTTTTTATTATATTTCCATATTATTGGTAATTGTCCTTGATTTATACATTTAAGAGCTCTTGGATTCTGAGCTCGATAAACCAACATAGGCTTTAATTTCAAATTTCCTTTAGCATTGCCGCCCAATAAAAGGGTTAGTCTATCCTTTGCAGCTTTATATCCTGACTGGGAACTCTCAAATTTGACCAGAAAAGTTTTGGAAGGCATCCTTTTCCAAAATAACCCCGTCTCGTCGACGTTAAAAATTTATTCATCCGAATACCCTCCTTCTTCAACAAT
>NW_013673210.1:0-7082 GCF_000517525.1 Limulus polyphemus
CTTAGACAGTCACATCATACATGACGAACCTGTTTACTGACTTACAACAACAGATCACCGTCTCAGACAGTCACACAACCACAACAATGGCTCCAAAACGTAGCCGATTTAATATCGGCTGCTTAATAATGAAACAGTTAGTGTATCATATTTGTTGTTTTATCTCTATTTCTTTTTAGTTCGATTTCATAATTTTTTGTTATTGTTATTCAGAAATAAAATTGCTCCAAGGTTTGGACACAAAAACTTCCCACCGACCATTATTGTAAATGCAAGCGAAACAAAAAGATAGACTTTAGTTTTGAAAAGACATTTAAATAAAACTCTTACAATATATTTTCAAAGTTACTAGGATTATGAAAAATACAAAAAATAAACTTTATAAAACCTTCACGAATTTGAGGCATTGGAGTAATAGCTGCCGGATGTTCTAGATTTAACTAAAATCTGTCTTTTTTTTTTGTTGTTGTTAGTAAATAAAATACAAAGGACTTATTTTTCGTCTAAGAATGTATCCTTAGAAACGAAATACGTGACGAAATATAATATGAAATTCACTTTAAACAATACGAATACGATTGGTACTGTCTCAGTAGCAATGTTAAACATTTATTGGTACTGTCTCAGTAGCAATGTTAAACATTTATTGGTACTGTCTCAGTAGCAATGTTAAACATTTATTGGTACTGTCTCAGTAGCAATGTTAAACATTTATTGGTACTATCTCAGTAGCAATGTTAAACATTTATTAGTACTGTCTCAGTAGCAATGTTAAACATTTGTGTTTGATCAATTCAGACTTGGGGTTTTTGTTTTTTAACTTATCTTATCATGACGGCTGCCTTATCAGTTCAACAGGATGTGTAAGATCACTTGTTAATTAACTTATATTTGTGCTTCCGCGAAAAGTATTGGCTGGACAACTGACCACAAGAGTTTAAAAACTGTCGCAGGTACGTTGGTGATATTTTTATAATACTTGAACAAGAGTGTTGAAAATAAGATATCATTCTTCGACATTCTGATAAATAATAACAACAGACAATTTAAATGAGAAATGTGTCAATAAGGACTTCTTTACAGCATTATAGTATACTTTAATAAACTTCAATCCTAACATCTTTCAAGAAAATTTAGTTAAACTATTTCTTCGCCGTGCTTATGAGATGTAACGGTTTACATAATAGATTCTGGTGTAAAAATAATTTCCCAAGTTATTTCATTGGTCAAATATTTATTTGTGGTTACAGCCGGTATTTCTGATGTACCCCCAACATTCTTTGATTATTAAGAATCAGCTGAAAATGCTATCCCTAGGATATACCCGTAGATACAGTTGAGGTGTGTTTTTAAACCTAATTCTTGTCTAGTTCTCTTTCTTTATTTATCCAATTCCATCTTCACGATCTTCTTTTCTTCCTTGCTGTCAGCAGGGTTACATTGGTTCTACTAAAAGCAAGTTAGTAACACGTATAAAAGAACATGTTAACATTAAGTCAGCACATAAGTTCAATATACTTATACATGCCTTCGGTGAAAGACCACTTGTAGAACCACGTGCATGTATATAGAAGACCACTTGTAGAACCACGTGCATGTATTTAGAACACATTTTGTAAAACCACGTGCATGTATTTAGAACACATTTTGTAGAACCACGTGCATGTATATAGAAGACCACTTGTAGAACCACGTGCATGTTTTAGAACACATTTGGTAGGACCACGTGAATATTTTCAGAAGACATTTTGATGGATCTGTTTTTTCTTATACAATAAATGGTTCTCTTGACAGTGAATTCCATCTTACGCGAGTCAAGTCTGTCTGTGAACGTAAAAAGTTATACTAAATGTTGGGGTATCGAAGAAGGTTCGTGAAATGAATGGAAGTACTTAAGAAGAACACAAGTAACGTACGTATAAAGTTATCGGGTTTTCTTTAAAACGTATGTATTTGTGTTAAAGGTTCTGCCGAACCTACTGATGCAGGAAAATAACACGTGCTGAAGGAACACTTGTTATACAGCAAGGTGCTGTTCTTCGATCGTTGTCAAGCTGTTACTATCTTTCTGGAAGTAAAGGAAACATCCGGGTATACCAAACATTTTTATTGTGGTTGTACTGCTGTGAGCATTGAGGACAAGATTTTTGCAACATTCAGTGTAGAAGTGACGGAAACAATGTCCGTGAGGGGACTGGGGGGGGTAGAATGTTTGTTCTCACGCCCGCTTGATCCAATCGATTTTTTTGTTGTTGTTGCAAATTAAGCACAAAGCTACACAACGGGCTATCTGTTCTCTTCCGACCATGGGTATCGAAACCCGGTTTCTAGCGTTGTAAGTCTGCAGGCATGTCGCTGTGCCGCTGGGGGGCTGAACCGATCGGTAATTATATTTGTGTGTGAACTTGTGAAGTTTAAAGTCCACAGTTCGATAGTTCACACAAAGTAAATTATATGTATGATATAACGACCCCTCGTGTTTGATAAATTAAACAAAAATGATATCAATTTATTGTTTAATTAATTGGAACACGTACTTCAGAAACTTCGTATCAAACTTACCATAACGAACTTCATTTATAGATTTTAGAAAGAAAAAAACAACCTAAACCAATATCAATAACAATAGTAACAATTAAAATAAGTAACTAAAACCAGGAGACTTGGGTCTTTTGAATTGTATTTTTATTTGTTTTCCCAGTAATTTCGCCCTCCAGTGACACGTCTGTGGACTTACAACGCTAAAAACCGGGTTTCGAATGCTCGCGGTGGGAAGAGCACAGATAGCCTATTGTGTAGTTTTGTCCTCAACATACGTACATACCCAGTGATGTCACAGTTGTACTTTAGCCTATAAGATAAATGTACTATGTTTTTTATTGGACTGGAACAATTATTCAAAAGTTCAATTATTGTCGCCCCCCCCAGTGGCACAGCGGTATGTCTGCGGACTTACAACGCTAGAAACCGGGTTTCGATACCCTTGGTGGGCAGAGCACAGATAGCCCATTGTGCAGCTTTGTGCTTAACTTCAAACAAACAAACAATCAATTCTTGTCTTAGTTTCGACGACTTAATTCAAGCTTTATTGATAGAAAATTACCTTTATCGATGTATTTTGTTATTGAAATATTTTAGGAACTACAGTTTTCTGTTTATGCTTGAATGGAGTACTTCATGTGCTACAACATTTTGTTTCTGTTTAAATACAATACTTCATGTGCTACAACATTTTGTTTCTGTTTAAATACAATACTTCATGTACTACAGTTTTCTGTTTATGTTTAACTACAATACTTTGTGTACTACAGTTTAGTGTTTGTGTTTAAATGTAACACTTCATGTACTACAGTTTTCTGTTTAAATTTAAATGTAATACTTCGTGTGCTACAGTTTTCTGTTTATGTTTAACTACAATACTTTGTGTACTACAGTTTAGTGTTTGTGTTTAAATGTAACACTTCATGTACTATAGTTTTCTGTTTAAGTTTAAATGTAATACTTCGTGTACTACAGCTTTCTGTTTATGTTGGAATTCAATAGCATGTGTATTACAGCCTTTTTATGTTTAAAACATATTACAACTAACAGATGTCCTTTGAAACAATTCAACGATATTTTCTTAACAATAATGATAAATGTAATGTACAGTCAACCCAATCCCTTGAATCAGAGTCTATATGCAATACGATTGTCTAGTGGGCTGTTTACAATCCTCTTTTGTCATTCCACGTGTTATTTCAATAAAGAAAATTGTATTGGGTTTGTTTTTAAGGAAAGGAGACTGACTACATCCAACACAATAGAGCGCTCGGGTTAGCTAAGTAGCCGCGAGAAATTTTTCCGTTGGATGCCACCATTCCTTGCCATTTTACTGGGCGCAAGAAAAGACAACCAACGAAGTGAGCGCTTTTTGTCAGTTGTCATTTCTATCAGAAATGTCAAAAGGGAGACATTCAATTCAATTTATTCGAGTTCGTACAATAAAACCATACAAGTATATAATACTGACATTAAAACAAAAAATTAAAATAAACCAAACAACAACAAATATATACCGAAACACGTTTATTCGTTTATTCCATTGATGCCGTTTTTTTTTTCGTGAAATTCCCTCATGAAAAGAAACATATTTGTTCTTTAATAAGTTTTTTCTTTGACTGATCGTTAAGCACCTACTGATACCGATGTAACAATGTTGATATCGATATGAAATTTAAGGAACTGCAAAAAAAATGAATAATTTTCCTGTAGCGTACTCTCGAAAAAGAAGCATTTTGAGATATAATTTTTTTCTACTATTAACCGTTCAGAAGATATAGAGCGTGACAGACAAACAGACATCTGGCTATTATATATATATATAGATAAATTTATTTCTATGCATGCATGTTTATGGAGGTAACATATGTGAACTTGGACTTGTAGCTAAGTAGCCTACGGTTATATGTCGAATGTTACTGAAGTACTTACTGATCCCTTTTACAGAGATCTACTTTGAACAAGTGCTGCCACCTACACGTGGTAATAACCTATTATTAAAAACTAATAGTGCTTATTCTTGTTACCATAATACCTTTACACTCGGCCACGTTCCTCCTCCCGCGTGTCTACTTTGTTCGTATCTTGTCTACCAGAAAGTTTGGCATTTCTCTGAAAAGAGGGTTTGTGAACTAATGAGAGTTCATTAATTATACCGCAATGGCCTAAGTACGAACCACTAACGACATTTTTATTGGCCAGATGGGAGTATTTGGAAACTGAATTATCCTGATTGTAAAGCTGTCCCACGTGTAATATTTTGGATAAAATTGTAACGCTGTAATTATACAAACGCAATGTTTAAATAACACCCAAAAGAAGAAATACAAAAGTTGATAATTAGAAAGTTGGTAACGCAACTTAACATCTTACTGCTACTTCAGTTGTGTAAGCTGGTAACGCAACTTAACATCTTACTGCTACTTCAGTTGTGTTTGGTTATTTGTGGAAGGATAAGTTTAAGTAAAGAAAAAATAACACCCAAAAGAAGAAATACAAAACTTAGTAATTAGAAAGTTGGTAACGCAACTTAACATCTTACTGCTACTTCAGTTGTGTAAGCTGGTAACGCAACTTAACATCTTACTGTGCTTCAGTTGTGTAAGTTGGTAACGCAACTTAACATCTTACTGCTGCTTCAGTTGTGTAAGTTGGTAACGCAACTTAACATCTTACTGCTGCTTCAGTTGTGTAAGCTGGTAACGCAACTTAACATCTTACTGCTACTTCAGTTGTGTAAGCTGGTAACGCAACTTAACATCGTACTGCTACTTCAGTTGTGTAAGCTGGTAACGCAACTTAACATCTTACTGCTACTTCAATTGTGTTTGGTTATTTGTGGAAGGATAAGTTTAAGTAAAGTAAAAGAAGAAGAACCTGCTTTGTCTCTTGAACGAGATCTATCAGCTGCGTAACTAAAGTAGAAAACTCTGTTAAAATAATTAT
The DNA here is from genome assembly GCF_000517525.1 of Limulus polyphemus. Classification (NCBI taxonomy): domain Eukaryota; kingdom Metazoa; phylum Arthropoda; class Merostomata; order Xiphosura; family Limulidae; genus Limulus; species Limulus polyphemus. Next base: position 5,488 of record NW_013673210.1, read on the forward strand.
TATTATCTCTATTCTTGCTAAGTAGATACTCTCTTTAAATGTATAAAAAACGAGGTGAGAGCGATGTTTATCACACGTATTGTTGTGTTTTGTTTCAGATCCCGTATACGTTCTTGCAACCCGTAACACTCGAAATAGGTTGGTTTTAATACAAACGGTCACATGTTTTGGATAAAATAAACGGGCTGTACAGTAAAGTTTTGAAATGAAAACGTTTAATAAACCAGGTGTAGAAGTTTGAAATCACAAAATTCCGGCAAATAGTCTTACATCCGATGAGTTACAATGTTTATTAGACACATTTGATCTTTTTACGTTTGGTAAAACTTTGCTGAAACAAGAGTTAATATAGTGTTTAAATAGCATTCTGTCTCTAGTAGTCCGCTGTCTGTATTGTAGAGTCCTAGAATTACTTCTCAGTTATCACCTGTACTTCTTCTCAGTCTCCAACTGGACTACTTCTCAGTCTCCAAATGGACCACTTCTCAGTCTTCACCTGGACTACTTCTCAGTCTCCAAATGGACCACTTCTCAGTCTTCACCTGGACTTCTTCTCAGTCTCCAACTGTACTTCTTCTCAGTTTCCAACTGGACTACTTCTCAGTCTCCAGATGGACCACTTCTCAGTTATCACCTGGACTTCTTCTCAGTCTCCAACTGTACTTCTTCTCAGTCTCCAACTGGACTACTTCTCAGTCTCCAACTGGACCACTTCTCAGTCTTCACCTGGACTTCTTTCCAGTCTCCAACTGGATCACTTCTCAGTCTCCGCCTGGACTTCTTCTCAGTCTCCAACTGTACTTCTTCTCAGTCTCCAACTGGACTACTTCTCAGTCTCCACCTGGACTTCTTCTCAGTCTCCAACTGGACCACTTCTCAGTCTCCACCTGGACTTCTTCTCAGTCTCTACCTGGACCACTTCTCAGTCTCCACCTGGACTTCTTCTCAGTCTCAAACTGGGCCACTTATCAGTTTACAACTGGACTTCTTTTCAGTCTCCAACTGGACTTCTTCTCAGTCTCCAACTGGACCACTTATCAGTTTACAACTGGACTTTTTCTCAGTCTCCAAGTGAACTTCTTTTCAGTCTCTACCTGGACTTCTTGTCAGCTTAGAATGTTTTATTTAACAATTCGGTAACTCCTTTTAAAACAACAAATTACAACAGTAGCTAAGACACTTTGAAACTTGTTGTATCGTAACGTCTATCAATACCAAAGCTCCACAAAATATTTCGTTGAATTTTGATTATACTCTTTGAATCAACCCCTAAACACAGAATAAACGCCTACCCCCTCCTACACTATACTTCAGACCTTTCATTTTGTTATTCTAACGGCTAGTCTAATTAGAGATAAAAGGTGGGAAGCAGCTGAAATAATGTGCGTTTCAGTTTAGAATCGAATATAAATGAATGATTATTGAGCATGAATAGTGCCGCTAGTTGAAAGGCCTAGCAATCTAAAGTTCTCTGGCAATGAAAGAACTGAAGCTAGTGTATATATATATATATATATATAGTAATAGAATACTACTTCACACTATTATTATACTATAACATATTATACTATATTCTATTATAACGTACTACCTAA
>NW_013673210.1:7290-8208 GCF_000517525.1 Limulus polyphemus
GGGTCCGGACCTCTTTACCTTTTACTATTTAGTCTACTTACCTTCCTTAATTATAGGGTAGGGACGTAAGAGACTACTCTCTTATATATATAGTGTATATATATATATATATATATATATATAAGATGTTTGTGCTATAGAAAATATAATAAAGTATTTTGTTTTGTTTTTTGTTGTAAGAACGTAACGCCATCTATGAATGTAGTTAACGTTAACTTATATCAAAATATTAAATGCTCAATAACAGAATAGTGGGGATAGAGTGAGCTGTGACCCCCCCCCAAATAACACGCCCCTTGTTCCAAATTATCATCTCAGAAAGTCTGGTTGAGATTGGCCCAGCGATCTAGGAGTAGATGTATAACGGACAAACAGACAGACACACAGAATTTTCTGCTTTGTATATATAGATAAACTACATTAAACAAGCTCCCCTAACAAAATTCATGAACAGTTCCACAGAAAGAAGACTCCTAGGAACAACTTAGCTGAATTGAGTAGAGAGCCAATAGAACTCGCAAACTTTACACTGTCGCCTTGTCATATATATAGTACGGCTTTAGTGACCTAATATTAATTTATATTTCATTACTTTTATATTACTCCCAATACGAATAGAAAACGATTACATTAAAAGGTAATGACCGGATACGAATAAACCTACTGATCAAGTAATATTATTAACAAGCAGCTTAAAGATGACGTTTTGTTACGACATTCTCTGGTATGAACAATAAAATAAAACAAACTAGCAAACACAGCTTTGCTAATTTAAAACAGGTTTCACAATAGCAACTAAAAAAGTGTCAGGGTGTTTTCATCACGTCTTATCTCAAAGCTCCATAGTGTTTGTTTGTTTGTTTGTTTTTGAATTTCGCGCAAAGCTACACGAGGGCTATCTGCGCTAGCCGTCCCTAA
>NW_013673210.1:8714-15028 GCF_000517525.1 Limulus polyphemus
ATTTCCACATTAACTCTGAATTAACTGTGCTAAATTTCCACATTAACTCTGAATTAACTGTGCTAAATTGACACATTAGCTCTGAATCCAGTGTGCTAACTTTCCAAAAGCTGAATACAGTGATAACGTCCTTGGCTTTCTCTTCGATTTTACGACGTCACTGAGAAGTGAATTATCACAAAGTTAAGTATAAACCAGATAAAACAGAAAGCAGGTTGAAAGTTTTGTGACTTAAACAAAATGTAAGGCAAACGTAATTACCGTACCTTTTAGACACAAAAATGTATAATTTGTTTAAAATCCAGATCAAAGCTGGGTATTTATATTTTCACTTACGACCGATCCCAAACACGAAGAACTTTCGATTTTCTCACTGGTAGTGAGAACAAACAAATAATGTGAATAAAGTTATAGATATAAAGTTAGTAAATTCCTGAAAACAAAAATTGATAAGCTTGAACTCTTAAAGTACCTGTGTTTGATCTTAACGTACCTGTGTTTGATCCTAAAGTACCTGTGTTTGATCCTAAAGTACCCGTGTGTTTGATCCTAAAGTACCTGTGTGTTTGATCTTAAAGTACCCGTGTGTTTGATCCTAAAGTACCCGTGTGTTTGATCTTAAAGTACCTGTGTTTAATCTTAAAGTACCCGTGTGTTTGATCTTAAAGTACCTGTGTTTAATCTTAAAGTACCCGTGTGTTTGATCTTAAAGTACCTGTGTGTTTGATCTTAAAGTACCCGTGTGTTTGATCTTAAAGTACCTGTGTGTTTGATCCTAAAGTACCCGTGTGTTTGATCCTAAAGTACCTGTGTGTGTTTGATCTTAAAGTACCTGTGTGTTTGATCCTAAAGTACCCGTGTGTGTTTGATCCTAAAGTACCCGTGTGTGTTTGATCTTAAAGTACCTGTGTGTGTTTGATATTAAAGTACCTGTGATTGATCTTAAAGTACCTGTGTGTGTTTGATCTTAAAGTACCTGTGTTGATCTTAACGTACCCGTGTTTAATCTTAAAGTACCCGTGTGTTTGATCTTAAAGTACCCGTGTGTTTGATCCTAAAGTACCTGTGTGTTTGATCTTAAAGTACCCGTGTGTTTGATCCTAAAGTACCTGTGTGTTTGATATTAAAGTACCTGTGTGTTTGATCTTAAAGTACCTGTATGTTTGATATTAAAGTACCTGTGTGTTTGATCTTAAAGTACCTGTGTGTTTGATCTTAAAGTACCCGTGTGTTTGATCTTAAAGTACCCGTGTGTTTGATCTTAAAGTACCTGTGTTTGATCTTAAAGTACCTGTGTGTTTGATCCTAAAGTACCTGTGTGTTTGATCTTATAATACCTGTGTGTTTGATCCTAAAGTACCTGCGTTTGATCTTAAAGTACCTGTGTGTTTGATATTAAAGTACCTGTGTGTGTTTGATATTAAAGTACCCGTGTGTTTGATCTTAAAGTACCTGCGTTTGATCTTAAAGTACCTGTGTGTTTGATATTAAAGTACCTGTGTGTGTTTGATCTTAAAGTACCAGTGTGTTTGATATTAAAGTACCTGTGTGTTTTATCTTAAAGTACCTGTGTGTTTGATCCTAAAGTACCTGTGTGTTTGATCTTAAACTACCTGTGTTTGATATTAAAGTATCTGTGTTTGATCCTAAAGTACCTGTGTGTTTGATCTTAAAGTACCCGTGTGTTTGATCTTAAAGTACCCGTGTGTTTGATCCTAAAGTACCTGTGTGTTTGATCTTAAAGTACCAGTGTGTTTGATCCTAAAGTACCTGCGTTTGATCTTAAAGTACCTGTGTGTTTGATATTAAAGTATCTGTGTGTGTTTGATCTTAAAGTACCTGTGTGTTTGATATTAAAGTACTTGTGTGTTTAATCTTAAAGTACCTGTGTGTTTGATCCTAAAGTACCCGTATGTTTGATCTTAAAGTACCCGTGTGTTTGATCCTAAAGTACCTGTGTGTTTCAACTCGCAAGGTACCTGTGTTTTATTTTGGAAGATACCCGTGTTTGATTTCATAAGGTACCTGTGTTTGAAGCCGTAAGGTTCCCGTGTTTGAGGTCGTAAAGTACCCGTGTTTGAAGTCGTAAAGTGCCCGTGTTTGAAGTCGTAAGGTTTCTGTGTTTGAAGTCGTGAGGTACCTGTGTTTGAAGTCGTAAGGGACCCGTATTTGAAGTCGTAAGGTACCCCTGTTTGAGGTCGTAAGGTTTCTGTATTTGAAGTCGTAAGTTACCCGTGTTTGAAGCTGTAAGGTTTCTGTATTTGAAGTCGTAAGGTTCCTGTGTTTGAAGTCGTAAGGTACCCGTGTTTAAAGTCATAAGGTTCCCGTGTTTGAAGTCGTAAGGTACCTGTGTTTGAAGTCGTAAAGTGTCCGTGTTTGAAGTCGTAAGATACCCGTGTTTGAAGTCGTAAAGTGCCCATGTTTGAAGTCGTCAGGTATTTTTGTGTTATAGAATGTTTTTCTTTGTGAAGTTCCCATTATATTTCATCTCATTTACCACTGCATTAAAATGATAAAACCCCAATAATTAAGAATCAAAATGATAAAACCCCAATAATTAAGAATCAAAATGATAAAACCCCAGTAATTAAGAATTAAAACGATAAAACCCCAATAATTAAGAATTAAAACGATAAAACCCCAATAATTAAGAATTAAAATGATAAAACCCCAGTAATTAAGAATTGAAATGATAAAACTCCAATAATTAAGAATCAAAACGATAAAACCCCAATAATTAAGAATTAAAATGATAAAACCCCAATAATTAAGATAACAAAATTAATTAAGCTGTTTTATCATGAGGTAATTTCTGTGATTTATTAGTTAATTAAAATCGTAAAGAATAAATAAGTTGTGAAATTTTATTTCACAAAGGGTGAAAGGGCGAGCATGTTTGTTGTGACGGGGATTCGATTCATTTAAAAAATATAATGAGGTCTATTTAATAGGTGAACAAAATACTTATTCGTTCTGTGGCTCAGTGGTAAGTCTGGAGGCTTTAACGCTAGGCGCGGCATGGCCAGGTGGTTAAGGCACTCGACTCGCAATCTCTGGGTCGCGGGTTCTAATCCCCGTCCCACCAAACATGCTCGCCCTTTCAGCCGTGGAGGCGTTATAATGTGACGGTCAATCCCACTATTCGTTGGTAAAAGAGTAGCCCAAGAGTTGGCGGTGGGTGGTGATGACTAGCTGCCTTCCCTCTGGCCTTTCACTGCTAAGTTAGGGACGGCTAGCGCAGATAGCCCTCATGTAGCTTTGCGCCAAGTTAAAAAAAAAACTTTAACGCTAAAAATTGGGTTTCATACCCAGCACAGATATCTGCCCATTATAAACACAGGATTTCTCCTTTAACCAGAGGCGAATTAGTGTTTCTGGGTTGCAGGCCAAGAAACTTCTTCTTGGAGATACTGTTGGAAAGCTAAGTACCTGCTGTATCTAAATATGTAATCTATATGATGGTAACGTACTTCAATCGGGAGTTATGACCAATCAAAGAAACATGGAGTGTCCGCACCACCTTAACAGGAACGGTCAAACACATTAATGATCATCTCTTTCTCGATTCTCAAATCAAATTATTCAACTTTTGAGGTTGGAGACCTTGGTCTTGACCTTATGATCTTGACATTACTGTCCTTGTTAGCACCAAACCTGTTTTTGACTGCTGCCACAGCATCTTTGGGCTTGATAGATGGATTGACTTCGACAAGGGTTGTCAAAAAGTCCATCATGATTGATTACATCCACAGGTTTCAAATCGAATATCTTTGAACTTTTCACGTGCAGGTAATTGAGTTAATAGCGTTGATGACGACATGCTGAAGAACAACAAATTTACAGTCACAATCAATTATCTGTTGAAGATTTACTGGTCTGAAAAACAGATACAACGACGAGTGAAGATGAAGATGAAGAATCACGTAGAAGACTTGTCGGTTACATAACAAGAAGTACTGTCATCAACTGCTTCGTTTCTGATGATGATGTAAATCCAAAATATTCTACGTCCGATCTCTTCCACCGAGGCTGAGATCCTGTGTTAAGACATTTCTATTTATACAGTTTAAATCAAGTTCTTTAGTAAATCAAATCAACTCATTGTTAAAATGAAATCTATAAAGAGTATGGTGAAATATAACTCGGATAAAAAAAAATGTTGGAAAATTCTGGAATCTTATTTTAAAAACCTTCACTTAGAATAAATCTCATTATCCTGATAAAAAGAACAGAAAAGCAAATTCTTTTTGGCCGGTTTTAGTTTTTATTCAGAAGGTAGAAACGTCCTAAATGGGGGGGGGGGGGGGGTTAATTTTGTGAATCATTCTTTTTGTATTACGTTTTTCCTGCTCTTTTTTTTTTGTCTATGTTTTCCTTAAAAGATATATTTTTATGCAGTTTTCAGAGTGTGGTTAATATCTTCTAGACTAATTCATCAAACTGCTCGTAACTTGACTTTCGGAATTTACAATTTTAAAAGTCATCTCGCCATTTTTGTTATAAGAACAAGTGGCTGTCACAAATGACCTTAAATCAGAAACATCTAACACTCGGTTTAGGGTTAGGATTAACATTAGAATATTCACATCCGTCGTAGCTGATATTAATAGTAACGTTTAAAGAAAACAATATGAACTCTAAAAGCTGGAAAAATTACTAAGACGTGAGATAATTGTATTTTCATTAAAACTTCAGACGCACTGTTTTCCAGATTATCCAACATTTAATCGATATATCGTTATGTGGCGCTTAATGCGGCGCTGGAAAAAATTGCTTTACTCAGCGTAAAAAAAAAAAATAAAAAGTTTAAATGGAAACATTGATGTATAAAATAATTCAATTTTTTCTCACTAGATGGTGCTGTTAACGAAAAATGTAAATTCTCAGCAAAGTGTTGCGAAGACGATTAGAGATACAGTAAAAGAAAAACAGCTAAGTATTTAGCATACATTTTCATATTAAGCATTAAAGATTAATAATTCAGTATCACTAAACTAGTGACGGAAGACGATGAAAATGATTAAAATTTCTTGTTTCTCGTAAGTTTCTCTCTTTTTTTCCAAAAGCTGAACTGTTTTGCAGCCACAAAATTATTTTACAATCACAAAAGTCGTTGGAATTTATCGACCTACTGAGTTAAAGTATCGAACTTTTTCAATGATGATATTCAGTGTAATCCTGGTGTCTATATATTTCACACATAACGTATCATTGTAAGTGCTTTGTTTTGTTTGGTTGTTATTAAGCACAAAGCTACACGATGGGCTATCTGTGCTCTGTAACGAAACCCGAATGTTAGCGTTGCAAGTCCACGGACATACCGCTGTACCACTGGGGGTGTAAGGGAGAATTAGGAGCTGTTAGTCAAGATAAATATATAATATTTATGTTCCAAAACATAAGCACGATTCAGAAAGTTCTTCTAGTTATATACCAAGTTATTTCGACATATTTACAAAAAGAGGGGATTTTTAAAAGCATTCTAATTTATTTTTGTTACGACGTCTGTTCTCTTTATATTGTTATATCACCAATTAGTTTATGACATTTTAAAAGAAGTATCAATTTTTCAGGTTTTATAGACTACTGCTAGTCAAGTGGATGAAGACTGCATATTTGTGTCTGGCTAACATTCTCCATTTCAGGTTTTATAGACTACTGCTAGTCAAGTGGTTAGAAGAATGGGAATAGAAACGTGTGTTTGGCTGAGGTTAGAAGAAGGGGGGAACAGAAACGTGTGTTTGGCTGGAGTTAGAAGAATGGGAATAGAAACGTGTGTTTGGCTGGGGTTAGAAGAAGGGGAATAGAAACGTGTCTGACTGGGGTTAGAAGAAGGGGAATAGAAACGTGCCTGACTGGGGTTAGAAGAAGGGGAATAGAAACGTGTGTTTGGCTGGGGTTAGAAGAAGGGGAATAGAAACGTGCTTGACTGGGGTTAGAAGAAGGGGAATAGAAACACGTATATTGCTGGGGCTAGAAGAGTGGGAATAGAAACATGTGTTTGGCTGGGGCTAGAAGAAGGGGAACAGAAACGTGCTTGACTGGGGTTAGAAGAAGGGGAATAGAAACACGTATATTGCTGGGGCTAGAAGAGTGGGAATAGAAACATGTGTTTGGCTGGGGCTAGAAGAAGGGGAATAGAAACGTGCTTGACTGGGGTTAGAAGAAGGGGAATAGAAACACGTATATTGCTGGGGCTAGAAGAGTGGGAATAGAAACATGTGTTTGGCTGGGGTTAGAAGAAGGGGAATAGAAACGTGCTTGACTGGGGTTAGAAGAAGGGGAATAGAAACACGTATATTGCTGGGGCTAGA
>NW_013673210.1:15615-28604 GCF_000517525.1 Limulus polyphemus
GGGAATAGAAACGTGTGTTTGGCTGGGGTTAGAAGAAGGGGAATAGAAACACGTATATTGCTGGGGCTAGAAGAGTGGGAATAGAAACGTGTGTTTGGCTGGGGTTAGAAGAAGGGGAATAGAAACACGTGTATGGCTGGGGTTAGAAGAATGGGAATAGAAACGTGTGTTTGGCTGGGGTTAGAAGAAGGGGAATAGAAACACGTATATTGCTGGGGCTAGAAGAGTGGGAATAGAAACATGTGTTTGGCTGGGGTTAGAAGAAGGGGAATAGAAACGTGTGTTTGGCTGGGGCTAGAAGAAGGGGAATAGAAACGTGGGTTTGGCTGGGGCTAGAAGAAGGGGAATAGAAACATGTATGGCTGGGGTTAGAAGAAAGGGAATAGAAACGTGCCTGACTGGGGTTAGAAGAAGGGGAATAGAAAAGTTTTTCGCTGGGGATCGACAAATAATTTATAACGTTTTTAAAGAGATAACCAAAGAGGAAACTAGTTAGTTTTTGTCTTTCTTTTGTGATATTAAATAACAACAAAAAAAAACAACAACTGAAACTACAAAGAATTTATATGGAATTGTTTTTTCCACAAGAGTTTGTACGCCCACTAGAAATTTATAAATAAATGAACGACAGACTTTGAGGGCAGATCACTATTTTTCAACGTCTTCAAATAATTACGCCATCCTTACACGCGGGTGATGAGCCGTGTCATGACACGGGCCATTTGATGGTTAGTTGTACAACCAGACAGCTGGAGTCCCGTGCACTCGGTGACAGCTTATCAGTCAGCAATCCACCACAGATGGCGATAGAGTCGGGAAGCGGGGGGAGGGGCCTGATGACAAAATAAATTACTTCTACCTATTTCCAAAATAATTTGTTTTCTAACCAGGAATTAGGAAGTTATGTCATCATTAAATTATCGTACAAGAACACATATATTACCTATTTTACAAACAGTAACGGGGTTAATTATACGTAACCAAGCCTCACACATTGAACTTAAGTGCCACGAAATTTGACTCCTTGTTACAGCCCAGAGGCCAAGCCTCACACACTGAACTTAAGTCGCACGAAGTTTGACTCCTTGTCACAGCCCAGAAACCAAGCCTCACACATTGAACGAAAGTTGACTCCTTGTCACAGCCCAGAAGCCAAGCCTCACGCAATGAACGTAAGTCGCACGAAATTTGACTCTTTGTCATAGCCCCAGAGGCCAAGCCTCACACATTGAACGTAAGTCGCACGAAGTTTGACGCTTTGTCACAGCCCAGAGGCCAAGCCTCACACATTGAACGAAGGTTGACTCCTTGTCACAGCCCAGAGGCCGTCCTTAATTTAGCAGTTAAAAACTAGAGGGAAGGCAGCTAGTCATCACCACCCACCGCCAACTCTTGAGCTACTCTTTTACCAACGAATAGTGGGGTTGCCCGTTACACGGCTGAAAGGGCGAGCATGTTTGGTGTAACGGGAATTCAAACCCGCGAGCTGCAGACCGCGAGTCGAGCGCCCTAACCTACTGGCCATGGCAGGCCGAACCACTGGAGAGGATGTTGTAGATATGTTTTAAGCGTCCTAAAACCTAACCTTTCACCCTAAGAACTCGGATAACACTGGTAGAACAAATCGAGAAAGCGTTTGTAAAATTATTTAGGCTAAATTTACAGTGTTTGTGAGGATTCATTTAGAGTTATACGGTTTTTCCAACGCAGAAATGTAAGGATTTTCTACATATTAATCCGCTTCGTAAATTTAAGAATTGATGTGGGGTACCGAGGAGTTCAAAGTGAGTCTTCTTGATGAAAGTCTGGTGCGTTGTTCACATGACTGGGGCCTGGCATGGCCAGGTGGTTATGGCGCTCGACTCGTAATCTGAGGGTCGCGGGTTCGACTCTCCTTCCCACCAAACATGCTCGCCCTTTCGGCCATGGGGGCGTTATGATGAGACGGTCAATTCCACTATTCGTTGGTAAAAGAGTAGCCCAAAAGTTGGTGGTGGGTGATGATGACTAGCTGCTTTCCCTCTAGTCTTACACTGCTAAATTAGGGACGGCTAGCGCAGATAGCCCTCGTGTAGCTTTGATCGAAATTTAAAAACAAACAAAACAATCACATGACTGAAGTCTTACACTGTTCGATTAGAGTAACCCAAGAGATGGCAGTAAGTGTTGTTTGCTACCTGCCTTCCCTCCGATCTATCAGTCCAAAAGTACTTACCTAAGTTACTTAAAAAAAAAAAACAACAAAAAAGCAATCCTATATAAACGTGAAACAATTAAATTATTATATTTCATCACTGAGCTTGACTTTTACTTGATAGATATTGTTACGTCTCTGGTCGTTTGTTAATTTCCCGTATAATTTCTTTCGGATGAAACTTTAGCGATACAAGTCCTTTCTTAAATAAAACTAGTTTATTCTTTCTCAGTACAACTTTGCAATACACTTAATTTCCACAGTCACTTTAACTTTAACACACGCTATAATTCACACACGCACTTTACTTACGATCACTACCGCGCTTGACTCATTTGTCCGTTTCTATCTCTGCCTGTCTGCAATTCAATTAATTATCTCGCTTCATTTGCCTGCTTATATACTAAAATAGAGGGCGTGTAGAAAAGACTAGAGTTGCCAGGAAGAGACATGATCCTTCTAGAAACTCCAGCGCGCATGCTTCCAGTGTCGCGAGACTTCCGCTGTGGTAACAATATGTTATACTAAAAGTTAACCTTCTGTAACCTTTCACTATACAGTGTGTTAACTTACCACTTTTTTTAGATAATTTTGATATAATATATATATATAAGAGGCTTAATTTTACCAAACCTCTCTTTAAACATTTAAGTTTCACCAGAAGGAAAGATACCTCTACTTCCAAACACGGCCCGGCATGGCCAGGTGGTTAGGGCCCCGGCATGGCCAGGTGGTTAGAGCACTCGACTCACAATCTGAGGGTCGAGGGTTCGAATCCCCGTCCCACCAAACAAACAAACTTTCAAACACAGTCTTAACTTTCCAGTTTGTTCAAATTCTTGAGTTTTGCAATAAAACTGGTTTATTTTGCGCTATAAATAAGTTATATAATGAATTAGTTAATTAGTGACCTACTGTTTTTGTTACTGCCAGTTTTTCTAGCATTTAATTTGAATATTCGATTCATTTCTGAAATTCCTCGTTTTTGTTTTGATTTCAAATTCTGTGAGTACATTAGAAGTTTGATTTAATGTTCTTCATTCTTTTTTTTTCGTTTTAAATTAATTGAATTTTTTTAAAGAAAATTTAATATTGTTTTTATGATTCTTTTTTGGACTATTCATAAAAAATTAACATTCACAATAAAAATGTACACGAGGTTTTAATACGGTTGGTATATTTCTTTTTTCGTATTCTACATTTATTATTTTGTGTGAGAAATATGAAACACAACATTCCATATAAATAGAAAGGCAGTAAACTAAAATAACAGGCTTAGAATTTAGGTTTACTACCTAAATATTTTTTTTACGACAGTGACGGGTACTTACCGTTTACTTAGTTACAGAGGTATACACAATGTAGTTTATTTGTGCATTGATGAATTTGAATAAGTGCAACTGATAAAAATGGAGTTCAAATATGTTAGAGGTGGATACACTAAAACATTTTGACAAACAGCTGATGTAATCCAAAATAATAACAACGTCTTCAAGAACTGGCAATGCGTTGTGTTGACTAGCTGCTTTCCCTCTAGCGTATTACTTGTTAATTAGTCCTTGAGTAACTTTGCACGAATTTCAACAAACAAACAAATCTATGACATAATGATATAAATAAAAATGATATAAAATAAACACGGTAAAGAAAATATTCATTTGTAATGGAAAACAAAAAAAAAAGACTAATCACGTGAACATTCAAATCTAATAAATATGTAGGGATAAACTGTAACTACAGTTACATCCATGCATATATATATATACACAGAAGAGGAATACAGCAGAAGGTAATACAACTTTCATATCTACAACTTAAAGTGGTAGCTCTTTATCTCCGTTTATTGAAGACTTCTCAGTTCTAATTAGAAGTGGTTCCTTGCATTTTTTGTCCAGAAAATCGTGGATTTTTTTCTTTCTACTTTAATGCTAAAAGGGTGATCGGATTTAGACATTAATAAAATGTGATCTATCCACACTCACCCATCAATGTAGCACGGATGTGTTCCATGAAAGCGCTTTCATAAGTCTCTCAGTTTCACCAATATATTTTTCTCGATAGATGTCTTCAGAAGTCCTGCACTACATGCGATACAGTTGTTTTTCTGGCGGGGTTTAAATGCTGAGAGCACTGAATGCGATTTAACCTTAAGCGAACGTCCAGGATTTTATATCATATGGATATACACGATTCAATCACAGCGTTCTTAATGATGTTATTAAACCTAGGCCTAATAAAAAGTATTAGAAATACAGCATTTTTCTATTAAACCTAGGACTAATAAAAAGTATTAGAAATACAGCATTTTCCTATTAAACCTAGGACTAATAAAAAGTATTAGAAATACAGCATTTTCCTATTAAACCTAGGACTAATAAAAAGTATTAGAAATGCAGCATTTTCCTATTAAACCTAGGACTAATAAAAAGTATTAGAAATGCAGCATTTTCCTCCTGACTCCTATTTATTATCATTTATTTGTCATGAGTGGTGAAAATGAAAATTTTGCTAAACGATAATTCAATATAACCAAACGATATTTCAAAATTGACTAGTGATCTACCCTCGCATCCGCTAAATCACCAAAGTTATTACGTGAAAGTTCCATTAATTGGCTAAAAATCATAGCCCTCTTTATGGTCCACACTATTTGAATTATAATGGTTTATGTTTCAAAGTTTTAACCATTCATTAAGCCTGACAAGAATGGGCGACGTTTCAACGTTTTAACCGTTCAGTAGGCCTAACAAACATGGTTGACATTCCAACGTTTAAGTCGTCTATTAGGCCTCACAAATATGGTCGACATGTCAACGTTTTAACAGTTCATTTGGCTTAACAAGCGTAAGTCGACGTGTCAATGTTTTAATATTTCATAAAGACTCTTGATTTGCAAGTTAATTATTTCTTCTTTTGCTTTGAAATCCGAAAACAAGTGAACAGTTTTAATACAATTGTTGTTTAAGACTGATAATGCGGATAAATTAATATATAGAATTATACACGGGCTTTTCTCTACGTTAAAATACTTTTATTTGCAAGCTCTCGGCCCTCTTACCGGAGCCTTCATCGGGCAACAATGTAGTGAGTGATAAAAATTTGTTAAACTTAACGTTAACACTTTAAAGAATTTTAATCGCTCAGTACATTGCTGCCCGACGAAGGCTCCGGTAAGAAGGCCGAATACTCGCAAATAAAAGTATTTTAACGTAGAGAAACGTCTGTGTATAATTATACACACAATTTTAATACAACGTGACCTCTCAGACAGACAATAATACCAATTTTAATTTATTTTATAATTATGTAATTGAAGGTAGATATTATTTATTATTTTTCTCTGACAATTATACTTCATAATTAAAATTCTTATCCACAGAAACAGCTAATGTTAGTTTTTTTTATTTTGTAGCCATGAACGTCTAATTTTGATAATGTTAATTTTACTCCTTGCTCTTAATCCATTTTCTTATTATAGATAATGTATATTAACATTTTGTAGGTTAAACATTTTCACAACAGATGGCACGGTAGGACCATACAGTCGCTCTATGTATGGAAATCTTTCTTGTGAATGTTTTCACCTAACTAGCCTTCGGCAGTGACATAACTTATACGACCGGGTAGGTTAGACGTTTTGTAAGACTTTCACGTCTACTAGGCATTGAGAATTCCCGTGTTTGCTTTTCTTCTTTAAGATATTCTAGCACGAAAGAATTGATGTGAAGAGCCCTAAGGACCATAATGAATGCCCATACCCATTACATATCTGCGGGTAGATACGCAACTGTGTCTGTTGGTGATAGTATTGTCGCTTGAAGACCGACCTCGTTACAACTCACAGTGCAGGCTGAAAGATACCGGCTTCCCCCTCTACGCTTCTCGGGAGCTTATAAAATATAAACTATAAGACATAGAATGAAGAAAATCTGTGTTTTATTTACAAGCTGACCACTGAATAGTATTATTATTATATTTTATTTGAATTCAACGTCTAATTTCGGGTTTTACGGACACCAGTAAATACCTGTCAGTGTTTTTGTGCCGTTATTGAAGTAACGATCGAAATCTCGGCCGTTTTCCAGACAGTCTTTCTTTATGATCTTATGAACAAACGAACGCTATTGCTTTTGACGCTCTCATAGTGATAATAATACGAGATATAAGCCTTGCGGAAATTACCAGTTTAGTAACCGCAGGATTTTCAAAGCCTGTTGCTTTGGTGTGAAGTTCTCGAGGTTAATAATGATATTTGGAAGCACAGTGTTCAGTTGTGCCGAAGCCTGGTGGCGTGAAACACGTCGAAACAAATTTATGCTGCTTGTGACACTGTTAGTGTTACTGTTTTTGTTAGGTGGATATCCCGCCTGTGGTAAGTTGTATTATCATTTTTTTTTTCAAGTCTGTCTAACCAAATATAGGGAGTTATTCATGTCTTAAATGTTAAAAGTTAGGTACCACCTAAATGTTTTTCTTTTTCGTTTAGATAACTATTATTATTATTAATGATTTTACACATTTCTGACCGAAGTGGACGTGCTTTGTGATAAATGATATTATTCATGTCGCTGCACATTTATCTAAGCCTATTTTTTTTTTAAAAAAAGGTCGTTTAATTATCTTTAGAAACTAGTTGTTGTTTTTGAGGTAACTTGAATTATATAAAACATTTACTTTATATTATTGATAACACAATCTTATTTACAGTCAGTAAACACGCTGTCGTATCGACACCTCAACACAGTGTCAGCCATTCTGTCACTTTTGTACCAGTTTTCTTAATGAAAGTGACCAAGTTGCTGCTTTGTTAACCCTTCCCTACGCGTTTTCGACTAGAAATTAGAATTGAATAGCCTGTTTATTAATAAACATTTAATAATCAACCCAATTTTTCATTAGTTTTTAACCCTAAAATGTAACAACTGTAACGTTACATAAACATTGCTCAGTCCGTAAGTCTGTACGTTAATTTGTCAGCAAGCTGACTAAAACGCACAAGTAAACTACTTTTATAAATCAGATCTGATTTTTAGTTAAATGTTCTCAAGTTTGTATTTTTTTTCCTTTCTATTTTATGGCTTTAACTTGGAGAAAGTTTTTTAGGTATCCCCAATTTGTTGAGTGTTTGTTTTTCAGTGCATATGCCTCTAAAATACTAAAGACACCTTACCGATTTCTGTCAGAGCATAAACAAACGTAAGCAGTGATCATTATTTGATTGATAATTTGAACTAAAATTTGGCTACCATTTTATTATAGAGCAGAACATGTTCCTAGTAATGATTATATTTAGATATTTAGTTTGTTTGACGTTGTTGTTTTTTTTCGCTCAAAGCTACACAATGGGCTATCTGCGCTCTGTCCACTGAGGGAAATCGAACCCCGGATTTACCACTGACCCACTGGAGGACTGTATTTCGATGTACTTGTTAGTTTTCATGTGGCCTGTTATAATACGGCCAGCCTTTTATGTTTGATAAAAAAAAACTAAGCAACTGAAAACAGATTTATTCTTCCAGCCACTGGAATATCCCAGATTTGTTACAAGATGACAAACAATCATAAATGTTATAGCGACAACGAAGTGGTTACACAGGACGTCTTTGGTTCCAAAATTGTGTGGAAGGATGGCTTCTGTATTACGCGCCGTAGGAACAACCTTATGATTCCAATTCGATGACGAGGAACCCACTTTGAGACTAATAATGGTTGGAGACGGCTTGAATGGGTAATGAAGAAAAACTTTAATATAAATTTAACATAACAACAAATGTACAACGTTTCGTACCTGATGATGATAAAACCTTGTAGAAACTTTGTACATTTGCTGTTATGTTAAACTTATATTAAAGTTTTTCTTCATTACCCATTCAAGCCGTCTCCAACCATTATTAACCTTATAATTCGATACTATTGCTGCTAAAATATAATGGGTAGGGGGATAATCCCCAGTTAAAAAAAAAAGAAAAAAGCGAAGGGGCATGTACCTTATGTCCGAGCTTTTCTATTTTAAATATTAAAAACAAATCAGTGCAAGGAATATTAAAAGCCAAAATATTTATATAAATGAAACTTAATAATATTTCATCGAAAGCTGACGACATCTCGCGTAATATATACTAACTACATTTAAAATATTAGTAATAAGCTGATTTCTAGAAGCCTGCAAGTGGCACAGCGATATCTCTACTGACTTACAACGCTATAAACCGGGTTTCGATACCCGTGGCTGGCAAAACACAGATGGTCCATTGTGTAGCTTTGTGCTTAACTTCAAGAAACAAACAATTTCCATAATTTCTGTAGTCAAGTTCGTGTGAGGTCTTTAGCGTTGCTATGATTCGTGAATAGGCCTAAAGCTGGATGTTATAAACAATATTTAAAGTGAAACTGCTATTCTAAGGATGCGTAAAGGCATTATTAATATTACTTTGTAAAAAGAAAAAAAAAGTTATGCAAGACAAATGCTTTCTTTAATCCTTTTAGGCTTAACTGAACAACAACTGTTATGGTGTGAATCAGATTAAGCAAGTGAATTGTATTTAGTATAAATTTTATTTAAGTCATTTACAAATCACGTATTTAGGATAAGAATCAATAACACAACGTTATTTATTTTATTGTTACTTTTAACACTGGTTAGTTTGTATTGCAAGAGCGCCCTGTTGTGGCCGTTAAAGGAACTACAGCTGACTTTATCGAAACAAATATTTATATAACGGTCACTGTTTCGGACTGGTTAACAAACAGGGTCTTTTTAACGTAAAACTGTTGATTACTTAAACATAATAATAGATAAACAGAACATATTGACACCGATAGTTCGATTAGAAAGTAAAGACGAACTTGACATAAAAAAAAGTCTTAAGAGAGAATGCGTTATTACCAGTCACATTTTGAACAACATTTTGGATTAACTAAACATACGCCTTGGGAATGGCGATTGGGAGCGTTGGAATGATACACCGGTGCTTCTTTTTCAACACTAAAATCATTAGTGTCGGCGTGTATTTTATATTTCATACTTATTCTGCCATAATACTTCCCTTGCGTCTTGTACTCGAGACATTCGGTACAATTTGTTGAAGCAGTGCAGCCGCTAAACATCCCCCATTATTTTATGAGATCTCCCCCCATCTGTGCTCCACCATAATGATCTTATCTAATGTACAGAAGCTGCTACTACGTATAGCATTGTGAAGTTGGTGTATGTATGTTTTTAATACTTCAGAAAGATCGAATTTTCTGTTTGAGTGACATTTAACGTAGGATTACTATTCAAACATTATAAACGGTTTCTGTTAACAAGGTAACAACAAAGCTGACACTGCTTGAATGCCGCCTGACGAACCTTTGAATATTTAGAACAATCTTGGAATTCCTGGCTAGTGAACGAACTTTCAAACATAGACATTATCAATCCGTCTTTATTATTGTTTTTAAATGTATATTAGTACTATTATTAGGGTTTTCACGTAAAGAATTTATGGTGTTTTTGAAATAGGCCTACGAGGGACTAAACTCACTAACTGTGATTCTGATACCTATACCTAACCCGTTTTATTATCAATTTCACAAAATTTCTAGAAGGAACTGACAAAGGGCGTTTTTCTGTTCTGTCTGGAATTTTTCCATATGGATCCTGTAAAAGGTTTAGCTCGGTAATCCTTTTCATACATGAAACGAACAACCAGAATGATGTTGATTTAGAAACAATGAGGATAGTTTACAAACCCAAGAACTCTGTATACTGCTTTTTTAAATTAGGCTGCTGATAATATTACGAATCTCATTAGAATTTTTTTTTTATCAGCTCGAGTTGAGAGGAGAATGCAACCAAACTTCAAGTCCCATTTTAAATATTTGTTTGGTTTGGTTTTCTCATGACGTGTGTATTTGTAAGTATTATCATTTTTGACTTTAAAAAAATTCAAAGTTTGTTTTTGTTGAATTAGGCTTACAGGGAACAGCTGAAATGATAGGCCAGTGTTAGGCCTAAGCCACTTAGGCTATTGATTACACAATAATCAAATGAGCTCGTTCTCTCTAAGGTTAGATTGTCAATTAAATGTAATCAGAAAGCGTACGTTGAAGGCTGTATCTTCAGGGTGATTTGAAATGTTTTAAAGTCTTCTTTGATTTCTGTCAAATTTTCTGCCCTATTGCAGGCTCCTTCTTTGAATTTTTACTATGCTTATGATCAAAGTTATCAAGCAGTTTTTACACATGAAATATCTTTTGATTGTTTCTTCTTTATTTAAAACAGGATATAAGATAATTCCTTTGAGATTTAATTACCCACTCTTTTCTGGGTGATGCAATTGAATTTATAACGGTCAATATATATATATCTAGTAGACATTCCTTTTCAAATAGCTACTCTTGGTAACATGATTTGATTATGAAATAAAATTAAGCAACGTGAATTTGAATTTTTAATAAAAAGCTGAAACCTGATTGTTTATTGTTGAAATGTACATGAAAATCTAAATTTTTTCACTCAAGTAAACCAAGAAAAGTGTGATAATTGTAAATTTTTTCATAGTTAAGAAAGTACTTTAAAACTGTTTTTAAAAACAGCGTTTGATGTATTTAATGAAATTATAATATGCGACAGAAAATAGTAACTTCAGGGGATCTGATGGTTCTAAATGTAATTAAGAGTATTTGGGAAACAAAGGCCCAAAAAATACTGAAACTGGTTTCATAGGACAAATCGAGTTTATGTTGAAACGAACATATATGTATATCTTTTTTGTGTTTTAGTGATTTGATATGCTAAGTTAGTTCGACAAAAGGTCACCAGGTGGATGAATTTGGTCGTTATAAAAGAACGTAGACTTCTTAGGAATACATATCAATAGAAAATTAAAAGTATATTTGCAAGTAAATTGCAGGCGAGTTACAAAAGAGGTATAAGATAAATCGCCAGTTTGATACAACAGACTTGATAGTTATATTTATTTTAAGCTCTTCAGAGTTTCGTCCAATCCTTATACGGTTTAATTATTCAAATTCCCTTTATTTACCATCACAGTGGGATTACTTTTATCGACAGGCTTCGTTCTTGTTTTTTTCTCTCTCTCTTCACATGTCTTGTGCTTGTCTTTCTTTAGAATTTGAGGCTATTCCTACTGAAGTTGATATATTTAAAAAAAAACTAACTTTAATCCAAGGCATATATATGTCCTAACACCGTATTTAGACTACCGTATTTTTATATGAGGATACAGAACCATACAGATATTCTATTTTGACGTATTATTATTTACTCTGTATTTCTATTGGCTGTTGCTAAATAAGATGCTGTGTGCATGCGTCATATGTCGCTGTTTTAATAGCTTTTCGCTTATTATTATTATCACCATCATATATTGTTGGAAGGCAGGCAGAAAGAATGCAGTTATAAAGTAAATGATATTATATGTTTTCCTTAAAAACGTTAATTATGAGCTATAAAAATCTAAGTACGTATCACAAAGCAATCACATTTTGTAAATGCGAAGTGTGTAAGATGTTATATAGTAAAAAGGAACACGAGAAACCATTATATAGATGATATCGGAATGAGTCTGTGAGAAATCTCTTGGTTATTAACTAAGAAATCACGTGAATAAAATCGCCATTCTCTCTAACACTAAAGCAGCAGTTGAGACACCCAAGAGCGCACATGAGCGCGATGAGTTTGAGCTAATTTACCAGACAAAGCCGAAACTATCGAACCGGGTTGGTTTTTGTCGTTCCCGGAAGGTATCGCATGTTCTAGCGTGTTTACGTTTGTTTGTACCTGGAATCTCCTGCTTTGAGTTAAACAGACCCAAGTTTAGCGTTTCACAGTACTAAACTTCTTGTCAAATAATCGTAACCCTCAAAGTTAGATGTGGTCGACCGTAGCACCGTGAATTACTTCATTATAGTATATCCAGCTCGTGGCTTTGGTATGAATTGAAATTGACATATATTTATGTTTCGTATAGTCTCAGAAGCACGTGAATAGACGTGCGTTATAACTGTCATACGTCACGGCACAGAGATAGCTTTGTACGCTCTGGGCCAGCTGTTTGGATTCGTTTTTTGAGAGTGGATCAAACTCGGAAAAAAATAAAATAAAAACATTTTGAAAAAGTATAACTTTTAGAGTTTGTCCACAGTTTTTCTTTGTTTTCAGCTTAGATTATCCAAGTTCGCTGTAGTATTTATAGACGATTTATATATGTGACTGTCCCCATCCTCAACATGTTTCTAGAACTTTCGACACGATGGTTTATACACTTTTGTACGACAAATCTTTATGTTTAACCGAAAGCTGGGACAAATATTTGAAGAAATGCAAATGAGTTTAGTGACAGTATATTGTATGGTTTTAAGATCATTGTGTTTAGTGACAGTATATTGTATGGTTTTAAAATCATTGTGTTTAGTAACAGTATATAGTATGGTTTTAAGATCATTGTGTTTAGTGACAGTATATTGTATGGTTTTAAAATCATTGTGTTTAGTGACAGACAGTATATAGTATGGTTTTAAGATCATTGTGTTTAGTAACAGTATATAGTAAGGTTTTAAGATCATTGTGTTTAGTGACAGACAGTATATAGTATGGTTTTAAGATCATTGTGTTTAGTGACAGACAGTATATTGTATGGTTTTAAAATCATTGTGTTTAGTGACAGACAGTATATTGTATGGTTTTAAAATCATTGTGTTTAGTGACAGTATATAGTATGGTTTTAAAATCATTGTGTTCAGTGACAGTATATAGTATGGTTTTAAAATCATTGTGTTCAGTGACAGT
>NW_013673210.1:29309-33807 GCF_000517525.1 Limulus polyphemus
TAGTGACAGACAGTATATTGTATGGTTTAAGATCAGTGTGTTTAGTGACAGACAGTATATTGTATGGTTTTAAAATCATTGTGTTTAGTGACAGACAGTATATTGTATGGTTTAAGATCAGTGTGTTTAGTGAGTGACAGTATATTGTATGGTTTTAAAATCATTGTGTTTAGTGACAGTATATAGTATGGTTTTAAGATCTGTGTGTTTAGTGACAGACAGTATATTGTATGGTTTAAGATCTGTGTGTTTACTTACAGACTGTATATTGTATGGTTTTAAGATCATTGTGTTTAGTGACAGTATATTGTATGGTTTAAGATCTGTGTGTTTAGTGACAGACAGTATATTGTATGGTTTTAAGATAATTGTGTTTAGTGACAGACCGTATATAGTATGGTTTTAAAATCATTGTGTTCAGTGACAGTATATAGTATGGTTTTAAAATCATTGTGTTTAGTGACAGACAGTATATTGTATGGTTTTAAAATCATTGTGTTTAGTGACAGACAGTATATTGTATGGTTTTAAGATCAGTGTGTTTAGTGACAGACAGTATATTGTATGGTTTTAAAATCATTGTGTTTAGTGACAGTATGTTGTATGGTTTAAGATCAGTGAGTTTAGTAGTGACAGACAGTATATTGTATGGTTTTAAAATCATTGTGTTCAGTGACAGTATATAGTATGGTTTTAAAATCATTGTGTTTAGTGACAGACAGTATATTGTATGGTTTTAAGATCATTGTGTTTAGTGACAGTATGTTGTATGGTTTAAAATCATTGTGTTCAGTGACAGTATATTGTATGGTTTTAAGATCAGTGTGTTTAGTGACAGACAGTATATTGTATGGTTTTAAGATCAATGAGTTTAGTGACAGTATGTTGTATGGTTTAAGATCAGTGTGTTCAGTGACAGACAGTATATAGTATGGTTTTAAGATCAGTGTGTTTAGTGACAGACAGTATATTGTATGGTTTTAAGATCAATGAGTTTAGTGACAGTATGTTGTATGGTTTAAGATCAGTGAGTTTAGTGACAGTATATTGTATGTTTTTAAGATCGTCATTGAAAGATTCTGCTGCAGAATTACCTTTATTGCTGACAGAAACCCCTCCCCCCCTTCTCCACTCAGTGGTTCAGCGAAAAGTCACAAGACTTACGTCGCTAAAGATCGGGTTTCAACACCCGTGGTGGGCAGAGCACAGATAGCCCATAGCAAGTGAGCTTTACGCTTGACAAGAACCAAACCAGACTGAAAGCACTTAGAAAGGAGGGTACGTACTTCAATTTTCAAACAGTGGGGCCCAATAGTGGGTGAAATGGTGTATTTTCTTTGTAAAATAGAAAATGAACCCGAGCAGTAACTTGTGGGACTAATTAATAGCGACATTGATGACATCGTTGGAACGGTTTCTATTTGTGTTCGTGTCCTTTTAGGTTATTCTGTAAAAAAAGAGAAACCTAATGAAAAGGAAAGCGTTTTATTTCTTTGACCACAAGTTGTCAAAGTAAATCGAAATTGTACAAGTGTGCCGTTTAACCGTTTCCAGAATAATTTAACATTCGAAATTTCCACAGTCTTTGTGCTACACGAGTTGTATCTTGAAAATTCGATGTTACGTTTTGTGAACTGGTCAGTAATCTTCAGAAATCTTCATTAGTCAGTTGCGATTCATCTTTAGACGGTCATAAATTAAAAGCTGCTGGTTCTCTTGACATCGGAAACGTTGTAATTTTGAGAACTGCGCATGCGTGAAAGAGTTAAGGCAGCTAGCTATATATATATTGCTCATTATATTTTGTGACTTTTCACTTCAGGTTTTTACTTTCTCATATGTGAACCAGGAAATTGTTCCACTTAATTACGTCGCTGTGTAATGCGTGCAGCGTGGACACAATGCACTTCACACGTGTGTGACAAACTGCAGACGTGAAGCGCCTCCTGCCGACAAATACCCACTGCAGCGCTTATCTTAGACCCTTGAACTTTAGCCTAACTTGTTTTTTTTTATTCGACAGCCTCCGCATGCCTCGTGCTCACATACATGAAACTATTTCCTAACTTTTGGGGTGAGAAACAATTAACAAACCTAACGCAAAAAATAAAAAATAAATAAAACAACCACAAAAAAAAAAAAACATTTCTTCACTGAACTGCTAACTCTAGGTTCCTTTCCTATCAGAAGTCACGTGGTTATGTGTGGATCGTCTGGCCTAAAATTCCAAGCTATTATTAAAATCAGACGTGACGATTGTTTTGTTTTAGTTGCTATTTCTATAAACAACTGTCACGTTATGATTACGTACAGACATCAATAACTTTATATTTGGGAAGGACTTCCAACGCTAAAATCTTGGGCTCGATTTCCCGCGGCGGACAGAGCACAGATGGCGCATTGTGTCGCTTGGCACTAAAAAAAATATCCAACCAACTAACTAGTGTTAAGTCCCTCTAACGGATGGAAGAGTAATTACTTCTTTGGGGTGTCTCTATATATATATAACGGAGTATGTGTCGCATTCCTTCATTGTGGCATATACTGAAGACAAGTATTCGTTTATGTTATTATTAATATTTGCATTTTATAATTTAAGAAACTGTGAAATAGTCAAATTATTTATATATATATATACGTGTGTCACAAGGCTCTTCATGTCGGCTGTATTGAAGTCCTACTAGTTGTAACCTTTAACCTTTCAACTGCGGTTGATATCATATGATGCATTTCACGAATCTTTGCGCATATGGTGGTAGGCAGATTTACACAAGCCGGAAACGAAGGGTTAAAATTCAGATGTGATGAAAAAAGTTGATGGGTTATATACCATCCGTCATTCTAACGGTAAGATTTGATGGGTTATATCCCGGATGGTATAAAACCCATCAAATCTTACCGTTAGAATCACGGATTAATTCTAACGGTAAGATTTGATGGGTTTATACCATCCCTAATTCTAATGGTAAGATTTGATGGGTTTTATACCATCCCTAATTCTAATGGTAAGATTTGATGGGTTTTATACCATCCCTAATTCTAATGGTAAGATTTGATGGGTTTTATACCATCCGTAACTCTAATGGTAAGATTTGATGGGTTTTATACCATCCGTAACTCTAATGGTAAGATTTGATGGGTTTTATACCATCCCTAATTCTAACGGTAAGATTTGATGGGTTTTATACCATCCCTAATTCTAACGGTAAGATTTGATGGGTTTTATACTATAATTACAAGGTTAAGATTTGATGGGTTTTATACCATCCGTAATTCTAATGGTAAGATTTGATGGGTTTTATACTATAATTACAAGGTTAAGATTTGATGGGTTTTATACCATCCGTGATTCTAACGGTAAGATTTGATGGGTTTTATACCATCCGTACTTCTAATGGTAAGATTTGATGGGTTTTATACTATAATTACAAGGTTAAGATTTGATGGGTTTTATACCATCCCTAATTCTAAGAGTAAGATTTGATGGGTTTTATACCATCCCTAATTCTAATGGTAAGATTTGATGGGTTTTATACCATCCGTACTTCTGATGGTAAGATTTGATGGGTTTTATACCATCCCTAATTCTAACGGTAAGATTTGGAGTTTTCCATGCTACAAATATGATAGTTAGAAACAGTTTATTAACCTATTAAACGATAGATTAAGTGGAGATTTTCGTGACTCGAACAAAAAAAAAGTAATATGAAAATTTTTGCGACTCAACCAAAAAATTTGAGGAATTTTGCGATTCCATCAAAGGTGAAGTTGGAATTTTCGCGACTCAAACTAAATAGAGTAATATGAAGAATTTCGCGACTCAACTAAAGATTAAGTGGGAGATTTTGTGACTTGGTACTAATGTGCCATAATTAATTTTAGCGTTTTCTTTTTGTCGTTGTTGTTATCTCGCCATCGTTCCGTGAGATATCTCTGCCTTAATTGACTGTAGCTTAATGAATGTTGAGTTTATAAGAAACAACAACACAAAACTCCAAATCCAACAGGACAGTGAAAAATATCAGTCATGAGCGTTAGTTTTCTAAAAGTGTCATTAATTATTCAAACCACTGATAAACGACTCACGAGCTATGAACCAGAAGTCAACGTGAAGAACGGTGGTTAACATTAGAGTTCGTCACAGGATAGGACTTTTTAGTTGATGATTAAAATGGAGGATGTTATCAGATCACCACAGTTGACGCGAGGTAAGGGAGACGACATCGTTAAGAGCTAAGACTAGCACAGTTTTACGATTAAGATGTTAATTATTTGTTATTAACTGCTAACCTTGTTTTCCTTTCTGTAAAATGTGTCCGATTTCTCGAGCGAATCGACGGTGTATGTATAGAAAGGATGAAATAAGTTAATCATGTAAAGGAATAGTAGTAGTAACTGTTTTACACTGTAGGAATAGTAGTAGTAACTGTTTTACACTGTAGTAACTATTTTACACTGTAGGAATAGTAGTAGTAACTACTGCTAGTAACTGTTTACA
>NW_013673210.1:34807-35968 GCF_000517525.1 Limulus polyphemus
GTTCTCCCAATCCAAGCTATGGGTGCGATATAAGAGTAACAGTCAATCTTTGGTGACGGTAGATGTTAGGGTGCTGCTCACCGAATCCCTTTCCTCTGGCGAGTTGTTCGGAATTGGAGACAGCGACGGATAGCCTAAATAGCTTTGCTATAAATACAAAACCTAGTCACCTAATATTTGTAGCCTTACGATAAATATAAGATACAAATACGGTAAATCATGGCACAGCCTTCTTTCATTTTTCATATTCTAAGTTTTAAAAGTAAAATCGAATGGACAGGTTTGTCGTCTTTATAACGGAAATAACATATGGCATTTGTTTCGTGGGATCAGACGGCTTAACATAAAGTGAAAGGTTACAGCTGTTGTTGAGGATGGCAGACTAAATGTCATAGTTTATATAATAGTGTGTGTTTCGTTATATTTATTTTGTAGTTGTATATTTAACATCATGCCCACAGGCATCTGAATCTCTCTATACGTAAGTGTGTCTTGACGTCACAAGTTGTTGTGAATTAATTTAAATGATATTTTGGAGAGGAAGAGTTAATTTAAATAGATAAGCAATCGAACGAACGGTTCGAGTTTGGCAGACAAATCGGTTTTTACGACATGAAGTCGACACCAACGGAAGTGACGTTTAATGTCGCGCGTATTACATGGCCGCCTTTGTCGATCACTCGTAATCAGCAGATCTACGTGAAACACACACGTCCTCCCGCCATCCCCGTGAAGACGGAAAAACAAATGGTGCACGTGCAATAACTAGTACTATGGAAAGTAATCTATATAAATATAATAGTACAGTCTCTTGTCTATATAAATATAATAGTACAGTCTCTTGTCTATATAAATATAATAGTACAGTCTCTTGTCTATATAAATATAATAGTACTGTCTGTTGTCTATATAAATATAATAGTACTGTCTGTTGTCTATACAAATATAATAGTACTGTCTGTTGTCTATACAAATATAATAGTACAGTCTCTTGTCTATATAAATATAATAGTACTGTCTGTTGTCTATATAAATAGTACTGTATGTTATCTATATAAATATAATAGTACTGTATGTTGTCTATATAAATATAATAGTGATGTATGTTATCTATATAAATATAATAGTACTGTAAGACAACAAATATAAATATAATAGTAC
>NW_013673210.1:36968-38256 GCF_000517525.1 Limulus polyphemus
TAATAGCATCAACGTACGTATAGAACAAGTATAGTAGCATCAACGTACGTATAGAACAAGTATAGTAGCATCAACGTACGTATAGAACAAGTATAATAGCATCAACGTACGCATAGAACAAGTATAATAGCATCAACGTACGTATAGAACAAGTACAGTAGTATGAACGTACGTATAGAACAAGTATAATAGTATCACTTAGAGCTTGTTTCTTGAAGACCAATGAAAGTGGAAATTCTGTCGGTTTGAAAGTCGGTTGTTGAAGTGGTGGGAAGCAGTTCTGACCGGTTCATCAACCACCAGGTAAACATTACTAATATATAAATAGAGCTAAAATATGGATTGTTTTATGTCCCTTTGACTATGAGGCTTTGTTAATTTTTATGGCTTTCATTCAATGTTATGTTGCTTAGGCGTTTAATACCAGTATAAGCTAATAAAGCCACGATACGTATATTTTTCTACGAGTGTCAAATTCTGGGTTTGTTTGTAGTTAAGTACACAAATACACACTGTGTTATTTGTGCTGTGCCAACCACAGGTGTTGAAGTCTGGTTTTGAGAGATATAAGCTTTCAGACTTACTGAGCCACTGGAGGGCTTCCGCCTCTGAGACCGCACTCAGAATCCTTATGTGACTTGCCACTAGCACAAAGTCTGACAACCCTAATTTAAACTATAATCAGGATTGAATTAAATTGGTATTTAAAGTTTTGTGTGGGACGTAGAGCGTCTTAACTGACAAGGAATTACAATATGTGGCATTACCTCACGGTATGACATGTTACCAGCTTGAAAGCTTGGGCGTAATAAAGTTTTTATTCTTTAAACATTTTAAGTGCATCATTCTTTACCGGCCCATTACGGGTTAACAGTAAGAAGGGGTGTATAGTAATAAGGTTTTAGCTATACATTGTTTGATATATCGCATAGCCGATAAGGATCTTTCTGTTATATTAATATTAATTTTTATGTTATTTTCCATAACTTCAGAATATAGGGCCCGGCATGGCCAGGTGGTTAGGGGCGTTCGACTCGCAATCTGGGGATCGCGGGTTCGAATCCCCGTCCCACCAAACATGCTCGACCTTTCAGCGGTGGGGGTGTTATAATGTGACGGTCAAGAGTAGCCCAAGAGTTGGCGGTGGGTGGTGATGAATAGCTGCCTTCTCTCTAATTTTACACTGCTAAATTAGGGACGGCTAGCGCACATAGCCCTCGTGTAGCTTAGCGCGAAATTAAAAACAAACATTGTTCCAGAAGGAAGTCGCGGTGAAACTAAACTGAAA
>NW_013673211.1:0-27195 GCF_000517525.1 Limulus polyphemus
TCAACAATAGTGGTTTATTCGTTAGCGAACGTTAGTCAACAATAGTGGTTTATTCGTTAGCGAACGTTAGTCAACAATAGTGGTTTATTCGTTAGCGAACGTTAGTCAACAATAGTGGTTTATTCGTTAGCGATCTTTAATCAACAATAGTGGTTTATTCGTTAGCGATCTTTAATCAACAATAGTGGTTTATTCGTTACGATCTTTAATCAACAATAGTGGTTTATTCGTTAGCGATCTGTAGTTGTGTAAATAGGCATTATATTTTTAAGTTCTGAATTGGTATGCTTTGGTCAGACAATATTGATATTTGTACTTGATAATATAACAAGTGTTTTTTAAACAAAAACAGGTTAATAGTTTCATAAAGCCAGAATTTATTTGAACGTGTTATTTTTGTTTGTGCATAAAACAGTCTTATTTAGTTTCAAATATTATGTTTTTTTATAGTTGCTCCTAAATGGGTTAAGCAACCATCAAGTGTTTCAGTCTCGGTTGGGGACAGTGTAACGTTAGACTGTGTTATTGGGGGTTATCCCAAACCAACAGTAAGCTGGAAGTTTAACCCACTGACAGGTAAGTTTGGAAGTTCAATAAAAAAAAAACTAACAAAAAAGGAGTAATTAATAATTATTTATTTGCATATTACTTTAATTAGTTATAAAAGAAATATGAGCCTATCATGCTGCTTATGTATCACTTTCAGATTCAAAGACTCGGGATTTCGTGCACGTGCTGTTGAGAGAACGTTTTCGTATAAGTGAAAATGGCTCTCTTAGCATTCTCGGTGTTCATCAGGAAGACACTGGAAGATATCGATGCTCGGGCAGTAACGGAATCGGAAATGACGTCATGAAAGTTGTAACTCTCTCCCTTCATGGTAAGAGCAGATGTGTGAATTTGAATAGAAGTGGCCATGTCTGCTCGTAATTACGTAATCTGAGACAAGGCTTAATTGATTTTTTTTATAGTATTCTTGGAAAAGCTGCCGATGTTTTGATTGGAAAATCCAAGGTTTTTGTTTCAATATTTACGTTATCTTGAGGTCGTATAAATACGCAAGAATAAACTAACCTTTACGTTTTTGACACAGAATGAAATAAAGCAGTTTTGACGAAGAGTTTCGTGTCTGTTTTTTGAGCTAAAACTAACACTAGTGAACTTATTTGTCTGGTCGAGTACGAGTGAAAAATCGGTGATCAGTTGTATATTTTTATTATCATTTAAATAAATAAAACCAAAACCAAGATTTATATTTGTTTCAGATGATATTTAATTATGACGTGTGTTTTTTTAACCTTATTACACGGGCCTAGAAATACATTTTATAAATAGGCCCGTGCGATTTGTCTTGTTCTGTTCTAATTTTCCATTTTTATATTTTTATCGTATTTTTTTTTAACGGTAGTTACATTAACAGTGTTGGTTGATATGTACGTAATTGTTTTTAATCAATTATATATTGATTTATTATTATTAGGAGTGGATTGCATTCTGAGCTCAATATAAAAACTTAGGACTAACCTACAGTTTTACGACTGGTTTACTTTGATCAGAAGTTATTAATAATTGTTATTCTGTTAAACCCTCGGCTGAAGTGTAGAAGAACAAGTATGATTTAATAATAAAAAAAAGGCCACATTTCAAGTGTCACTGCTTTAATACGATACAGTACAGAGAAGGGTATGGCATGGTCTGGTGGTTAGGGCGCTTGACTTGTAATCTGTAGAGATAGGGTTCTAATACCGTCACCGAACGTGCTCGCTCTCTCAGTCGTGAGGGCGTTTTAAAGTGATAGTCAATCCCACAAGAGTTGGCGGTGGGTGGTATTGATTAATTGCCTTCCCTCTAATCTATCACATCAAAATTTGGGACGGTTAGTGCAGATAGACGTCGAGTAGCTTAGCGAGACACTGAACAAAAGAAAAACAGTACAAGAAGAAAAGGCTTAATCTTGTCGCTGCGTTGTGTCAAAGGGGTTTACGACATGTGTGTTGTACTGCATATACAACCTTCCTTTTCTATATCTCTGAACAGATGTACTTGCTTCGGCTATGCACGTAATGCCTTCCGCGAGAACCCCAAGTTTCTTGTAGTTAAGTGTTGCGTAGATCACGTGTTAGTCATCTTCGGCAGGATAACATTTTCACAGAAGTCTTCCAATAAATCCAGGAACTTCCTCAATATCCACTGCTCTGCTTTCAATTGGACACGAAGTTTTCCTATGTATTATCTCAGAAATATCAAAGCAGAAAAGTTCTGAGAAACCTTAAGATTTACCTCAAATAAGTTTGAAGTACTGATGCCTGTAAAGTATGCGTTTCATGTACGTATGTTGGGATTGTTAAATGTGCGAAATCAATAGGCCTAAATATGTCGCGCATCGAATATGACGTCACGGGTAACCCATTTTATTGGGTTTGAAACTGTGTAGCAAAAAATCGCTGCGCTATAACATAAATGAAATAAATAAACACTGCTGCCGTAGTGAACCAAATTGACAAACACTCGCGTTCACGAAACGTAGTCACTCGAGTTGAGGGGAAACATGGGTACAGGATGTAAACTGACACGGTCTTTTGTCTCCGTCAGGAAGCACGTGGCCTGACTTGAGAATTCAAGCACAAAGAAAAGGAATATACATGTGTTTAAACCTAGATATTTAACATTCTTGAGTTAATTTAAGTTGTTTGAAAGGAATAGGGCCGAGTGATACATAAACACGCAATCTTAAAGCAGACGATGTATACAAGGAAATGTCTCATATGAGATGTTAGTCACTTCCGTTACCATAGCGACAGTGATCAATTGATGTGTGTGTTTGTCTAGATATAACGTTTTGTATCGTCGTTATTTTGTTAAAAGCGAACAAGTTATGGATAAATAAATTATACGTGTTAGCTGATGCCAGTCTCTGTTGGTGTCTTTCTTCTCGTGTCTAGGTGTTTTTTGCAAGTGTTCATTGGCGGTTTCCATGGAAGCCTTACTGTCTCGCTGTTGACGTATAAAATAGTCAGACGTCATTTAGTGACGTATCACATTCGGTTGAGAATCTAGAAGCCGAAAATCTACATTGTTAGGCCTAGAGTAATCTCGGTAATTGGACTTTATTAGGTGGCGTTGTATTCTTGTCATTTATTCATTTAGATTTCATTAAAATCGTTTACCCTCATAACGTTTTCTTTGACATTTAACGTTAAAATAAGAAAACCACTAAATATCTTGTTTGAGCACAAAAACACCGGATGTCTCGTAACAGAGTGAAATGACACTTGCGTAGGTCGAACGCGTAGACTTGTATAAATTTTTGTTGAACCAGGAAAACCGTCACGTGCGTATTTTTACATGATGATATAACTGAAGTTCTATGTAGGGGCGCTTCCCCTTTTGATGAACACGTATTTCCACATAGCTTTAGAGTTGGAATAATAATAATAATAAAATGTGTCAAAAAAGAAAAAACCCACACAAATACTCAACCTTCAGAAAGTGTTAGTTTTGAGATTTATTTTTTGATTCTATATTACAAATATTCCCCGGTGTAAAGCTGTAAGTGCAGATAGTTACTGTGTAGCTTTACACTTCAAAGCAGCAACAGTTTTACAAAATCAATGTGAACGATTAAACAGTCCAAGTTTGGCAAACTAATTATGCAAAGTTTCATAGACGTAGCCACTAAATTGAAGGTATAATTTTCACACATTTAGTGTTCTGTTTTGTCATATCTCTGTAAAAACAAAAAAACTGACAAAGCAGTTGGGTGACATCACTAAAAGGTATAAATGGAATTATTATGATTAATTGTAATATTTTTATGGTGTGTACGTCTTTTTGTCGACCTGGCGAAGCATGATTATATTAATTATACTTGTCATAAGGCATTAGGCTTATTATATTTTTTGTACTACTGCACTACTTATTCAGTCCCTTAGAGTTTTTAAGAACAGTGTACTTCAACCACATTACGTCCGCCATATCTATTGCCGACGACGCGTTTTGTTCAATACAGAGGGGATTGAATAAAAACTGTAGAGTTAAAAACTTAGGCCTAATACTAATGTCTCATGACAAGTGTAATTAATTACAATATTGTTCGTATTGTATACATTTTTTCGTATGCTGTTAAGGGCTCTGCAACCATCGAATAATTTGTTGCAGAAATCGTTTAAAGAAATGCGTTAAAAAGTACCAGGGGGGGGCATGTCCCCATTGGTTATTTTAGGATTAAGCGTGTTTACACCTAATGATGTCTTCAGCACCACTACGACTGTACTTTTCACAGTGACCTTGTTCTTGGTTCACGAGACCCGTTTCTAATCCGGGTTCTGCTCTATAGCTCATTGCTAACCTTCATGTGTTACCCGTTTTATATTATCCTGTCCTTGTATATATTTTCCAGCACGTCATAAAACCTGCTCACTGCTGGGATTCATTTGCACATAGATATTTATTTAAAAAACAAAAAAAAACTTGTGTGTGTTGTTGTGCACGTGATTACCAGAGGAAGTGTCGTCAATATCACATGTGTTAAAAGCAACCTCATTGGTTGAAATGGTTGAAACATCAATGCCGTGATGTTTTTCATTGATCAACGTTTCTTGGAAATTTATTGAGTGTTTTTGTTATTTCATCACTGCTCTGGTGGAGTGTTGTGTTCTACAGAAATGTGTAATAAATGTATTTTGTGTAGTTTGTCTTATTAATAAATATTAATAACAAAATTATTATATTGCCGTATCTTTTTTTTTCTCTTGCACTAATAATCAAACACACCCATTAGAGCCGTGATATTTAATTACAAAACTCATAACTTGTTAAATAGAAAATCATATTTAGAAAATGGGTGGCAAGCCACGTAACTTTATCGCCGCGTTTCCCTATTCTACAAAGCCGTTGCACCAACCCTGGGAACCGGAGAGTCTGCCAGGTCTCAGCGGTTCGTGCATTCTCCCACATGTCTAGGTGGCACTTCGCAAGGAAAGGGATGAAGGAACTTGGGTCGTGTCCTTGGTATTTGTCTCTCAAATGTTTTGCTTTGAGGTTCTTGTAGTCTCTTTCTCGGTGAAAACAAGTGATTAAAAACAACGTATAATTCATACATGAAAACTGTCGTTTTGTTTTAATGTAGTTATACCTCTTGGTTATAAAAGATGACCGGAAAATATTTGCAATAAGAACCACCATATTAATTAATATAAACCTTATTATTGTACAGATAGGCCTAACAAAGTACTAGCCTTGATTAATTAATATAAACGTTATTATTGTACAGATAGGCCTAACAAAGTACTAACCTTAATTAATTAATATAAACCTTATTATTGTACAGATAGGCCTAACTAAGTAATAGCCTTAATTAATTAATATAAACCTTATTATTGTACAGATAGACCTAACAAAGTACTAGCCTTGATTAATTAATATAAACGTTATTATTGTACAGATAGGCCTAACAAAGTACTAGCCTTGATTAATTAATATAAACGTTATTATTGTACAGATAGGCCTAACAAAGTACTAGCCATAATTAATTAATTAATATAAACCTTATTAATGTACAGATAGGCCTAACAAAGTACTAGCCCTAATTAATCTAGTCAGATTCCGATTGCTACGAAATACGCGACAGAGAAAACAGTAACTGTAACGTTTTGTATGTAATTAATATATTACCTCAGTAATGTCGTTCGACACCTGACGTTTTTCATAGTATGGATAAATATTCAGTCATGTTTGTTGGTACTGTCAAAATAATACGAACATTCTTTTGTAAAGAATGACAGTTGTGGGTTGTTTTTTTTATTTGGGCAGTGGGGGGGGGGCATTAGGGGGCAAAGAGTTAGTTGGAGAAGAAATTAACATTTTTATGTCAGTGGGTTTCACAATGTAGAGTATTTTAAAATCTTAAAAGACTATACTTCAGATGGGGGCTGCCCGGCATGGCTAGGTGGTTAGGGCGCTCGACTCGCAATCTGAGGGTCGCGGGTTCGAATCCTCCTCACACCGAACATGCTCGCCCCTTTTAGCCGTGGGGGTTTTATAATGTGACGGTCAATCCCACTATTCGTTGATAAAAGCCCAAGAGTTGGTGGTGATGACTAGCTGCCTTCCCTCTAGTCTTACACTGCTAAATTAGGGACGGCTAGCGCACATAGCCCTCGTGTAGCTTTGTGCGAAATCCATAACAAACAAACAATCAGATGAGGGCAGATCTCTCCAAAAGGGTCACGCCCTTGGTTATAACGTGTTTACAAACCCATATTAGTTTTTAAAGATTCAACTATAGCAGAAATGTTGGTTCAATTATTTAAAAAGTTCAAATATTTATACAAATTCAAAGTGTAGAGCAAAGAAGTGTGCTTCAAATTCATCGTCCAGTGTTGTTATCGATTAAGACAAAAATACGAACGTTTTTATTATATATAACTTATAATATTTACAAAGTTATTTATTGCAGTATGTAAGTTAATTAGTTATTGATTGAATACATTTTATTTGGAATATTGTTAAGTTGTTATATTAAGTGCAAGCCTAGAAATAAATGAATGTTTCTTTGTTTTTGTTTCTTTTAAGAAAATCGATAAATAACAAAGTTATCATGATATATAATGTTGGAATATTTATTTAATTTTCACTATTTATAATCATCAATTATACCAAAA
Source organism: Limulus polyphemus (assembly GCF_000517525.1). Classification (NCBI taxonomy): domain Eukaryota; kingdom Metazoa; phylum Arthropoda; class Merostomata; order Xiphosura; family Limulidae; genus Limulus; species Limulus polyphemus. The sequence goes on from NW_013673211.1 coordinate 6,663, forward strand.
GTATCTGTAAAAAAAATAGTTATATTTCTGATGATCAAACGTACATTAAGTTTATCGAAGTTTTAACAATATTAACTTTCTCCGTAAATAAATTAGCTTATGTGTCGTATTTAATTCGCGATTGTTAGCGATATCGTTTTACGTTTTTAATCTAAATTTTGGCCTTTTATTGTTTATCCTCTATTTTTAATTAATTAACAAAATGAATTAAAAGCATGTATGTAAAAAAAAAAAAAATTTGATTTTGAATATTTGAGACAGAGAGATCAAAATTTTTCGTACAATTTTCAGACAATGACATTAAAACATATAAACCAAAGTTTAGTGCTTTGATCGAGAAACAAGTTGTGTGCTTAGCTTTAAATATTAGCCTAATTAGAACTTGTGTTGAAGGTGTCAGTTTCCATGTGTGTTTCGTTTTTTATTTACATAAAGTGCCAGCACGATTTGAGGAGAAATTTGTTGTTGAAAGAGTTCATCGTGGGGACTCGGCAAAACTAGAATGTGACGCTCTTGGTGATAACCCCATGACCATCACATGGAACAAGGACAATGTCCGGTTGTCAAGGGTGGACACTGGCCGGTTAGTGACCTCTTATTTTAAAATTTGTGTACAGTGTGCTATAAGTTAACCAACAGTTAGCATTACCTCCTATTTGTGAGTGTGTTTATCGTGATCTATATAAATTATATATATTTGGCTGCTGGTTCTTTTACTCAGAAATGATTGAGTGTTTATCGTGATCTATATAAATTATATATATTTGGCTGCTGGTTTTTTACTCAGAAGTGAAAACCAGCAGCCAAATATATATAATTTATATAGATCACGATAAACACTCAATACTCAGAAGTGATTGAGTGTTTATCGTGATCTATATAAATTATATATATATATATATATTCGGCTGCTTGTTTTTTTTTAGTCAGAAATGATTGTGTTTATCGTGATCTATATAAATTATATAGATGCTGCTGGGTTTTTTTTAGTCAGAAATGATTGTTCCTGTAACTGTAATGATAAGTTTCTGTGTAAACTGACTTAGTTGTTTGAATAACAAAAAGTGTATTTATTTATCGCTTGATTGATAGGTGTACAAACCATCCTGTTTTTTTAGCAAAAGATCAGCTTAGATCATTTCATCATTCACATGAATACGTTGGGGGAGGGGGTTCCACTTGTCCTTTTGAACGTTATACATTGAACATCGATATTGCAAATCAATTTCAAAACAAAATAATTTCACTGCTAACCCTTGAAGACGAGACTGTGTCAATATCTCTATCAGTAAAACACTTTTCAAGGTTACACCCACTTCGTCAAGGTCATATGTTCGTTGTTCTCAAACGTCAGGCTGTCATTCGCCAACAACTATCCTTTCAAGCACGTGGTTCTTTTAAACCAGTTTGTGCTTCGGGCACTTCAGTAGTTTCAATTGGAGTTAATTATCTACGTGTTTTTGTTTTTCAGTACTTTAGCACGTGGCCTATGTTAAAATGCAATTGTAGCATTTAAGCAAATATTCAATTAGCCAGTAGATTTCTTGAGGACCGAGAAAATGGACGAATTTTGAAAGGTTCTATTGTAGTAGAGTTAATACTGTCGGTGTGCACGTTTCTTCTGGCCCATGGGGAATATAAGTGTTGGGTGACTGTAACATCAATAAATATTATTACCGACTTTTACTTTATTGGTAGCTGACCCATGGGGAATGTACGTGTTGGGTGACTGTAACATCAATAAATATTATTACCGACTTCTACTTTATTGGTAGCTGATCCATGGGGAATGTACGTGTTGGGTGACTGTAACATCAATAAATATTATTACCGACTTCTACTTTATTGGTAGCTGACTCATGGGGAATGTACGTGTTGGGTGACTGTAACATCAATAAATATTATTACCGACTTCTACTTTATTGGTAGCTGACCCATGGGGAATGGGAATGTACGTGTTGGGCGACTGTAACATCAATAAATATTATTACTGACTTCTACTTTATTGGTAGCTGACCCATGGGGAATGGGAATGTACGTGTTGGGCGACTGTAACATCAATAAATATTATTACTGACTTCTACTTTATTGGTAGCTGACCCATGGGGAATGTACGTGTTGGGTGACTGTAACATCAGTTGTAACCGAGAAAGATACTGGTGGTGTATAACAAAAAAAAAAGTATCTGAAATTTTACGACCCAATATAATACTTAAACCATTTCTGGACACACATAATTTCTCAACCAATAAGTCTGTCTCCCAGTGGCACAGCTGCATCTTTGAAGGCTTATAACGAGCAAATCCAGGTTTCAATACCCATGTTGGGCACAGTACAGATAGCCTATTGTGTAGTTTTATGCTTAACAACCAATAAATCTGGAAAGCTCTGAAGGTATCCTCTCTTCAGTCTGTGTGTGAAACAAACTAGTTGAACCCATTTAAGTCAAATCAAGCACAAAAATGAATTAAATCACCACTTGTATTTCAAACACATTTTTGAGACCAAATAAATTTATCTCTAGATGGTTAGTGTCTTTCCTAATAGTATTTTCTAGCTAAAAACTTTGATGCATTTCTACCCATATTCTTAGAACTGAAGTTAATTTAAATTCTCCACAATGTATTTAGTTCCAGGAACCAGACTCAAATTAAGATGGGACCTTGCACTTCCTCCTTCAGATTTAAACATGAGTAATTTATAAACTTCCTTTGCTTTGTAAAGTTGACAACTCCAACAGTATGTAGATGAAAACTTTTACTACAAACCAGACATATCGCGTTAATATGCCATATACTCGGATGTCTTCCTAAGATGTTTCAATATTACTCGTGAAGAGGAGTAATTCATCACTTGTTTTAATTGGTAAAGAATGATAACATGCTATCAGTTTCTCTAGTTCCAATTTCTTTTACCTTGATTTTGTGAAGAACAGAATAAAATGTAACAAAACATATTGTCTCTAGTTACCAGATATTTGACAGAACAACAGAAGTGGGAACTTTGTCCGAGATTCAAGTTCACGGAGTTGACCGCAGTGACAATGGCCTTTTCACCTGCGTGGCAAAGAACACTTATGGAGAAGATCAAAGAACAATAAAGCTGATTGTCCTCGGTATGTAATATACAGATACGATTTAGGGTTTAATACCTACAGCAGGCATAGTACAGATAGCCAATTATACAGCTTTGCTTAACAACAAACATGTAATATACAGTGGTATCCATGATATTTTTGGTTACTCCTATAATTTAATGTAAGGTATTCTCAGTGTGATGATATTAGTAATTTCTTTTATATAGTCCATTGTTTAACAAATTTTGATAAGTTTATATTTATAATAAAAACAAATTTCTATCTATTTCATTGCATTTTAACTTATTATTGTTCTCGTGTTGATGGATAATTTTCCTGGTGACTCACTTAAGAATGAAGAATGTACGGCTTTTATGATAACTTGCCATAACTAACTGTTTTTCAAAGTAAATTATTTGTGAGACTGTTTTTGAAGTAATTAAAAATTTGTTGTTAAAGAATATTTTACGTGAACATCAATATACAGCAAACGGAAATTTTAGGGACATACAGGTGTAGCGTATATGGATATTTCTGACTTTTTTTTTTATGCAGTGTGATTTAGTTTCACTGTGTATACCTGTGGGACTCCCTTTTGGAAAAATGCAATAACTTGTTTTACCATCAGTTCTTCTTCTGTCTGCTAGCTTCTTCCTTCTGTTGATGTTCATGGGCAGAGATTTCTGTTGCAACACGTAAATTGTGTAAAGGTCTGTGCATGTGTGTGTGTGTATATTTTTCTATCATTTATTAATTTGTTTGTTTGTTTTTTCACAAAATTCCTAGAACCACCTTCAGCACCCTCAGATGTTCGTATTGCTCAAGCTTGGACCAGAAGTGTCAGTGTTACCTGGACAGTGCCTTACAGTGGGAACAGTCCTGTAAACAAGTACATAATCCAGTACTGGAGAAACCAAGGTGCCTATTTAATGTTTTGTTTCTGCCCTATTGCCGACCATGAAAAAAAATAAAAAATAAATACCAGTCATCTCAGTTTTGGAACCTTGTAATTAACTCAGTTTGCCAAAATGAGCTGGAGGTGGTCTAGTTGTTTGTATGCTAGGACTGTGAATGTAAGGGTTAATTTTTTGCATGCCATTGCCACAAAATCACAATCTTAACGTTAGAACTATGTTTATACTATAAGAGTTAAATAGCACTATTTGGTTAGACAGGAGTAGGCTATGGATGATGTTAACTAGCAAACTTACCTAGCAGTTCAAATTTAGGGACATTTATGCATAGTTATCCCTTGTATAGCTTTACACGAAAATTTTAAAACGTGTAGTCTCTCTTCTATTCTTCAATTCCAGGTGCTCCACATCGATTGGAAGAAGAGACCATTTCTTCTGCACAGACTTCAACTATACTCCATAAACTTCAGCCAGGAACGTCCTACGTTGTCCGTGTTATGGCGGAAAATGACGTAGGTAAAGGAACTCCATCAGAAAACCGACGTTTTGTCACTAAAGAGGAAGGTAAACAAAAGTGTTTTTCATACCACCTGAAATTTGTGTTACAAGTTTTGTGTAACACAAGTATACTCCCGCATAACTATTTGTTGTTAGAAGATGAAAGACTTTGTAATTAATGTAACGAAATATGTTTCTTGCAACTCTGTTGTGATTAATTAAATATTGTATAACCTAACCAAGTCTTAACGTAATACGATGGTGTTCTCTAGCAAATTCAAATGAGTCAAAGTATAATATTTTACTTCCAAATGAAGAGTTAGAAAGGTACATTGTTTAATTGTAAAATGAGGTCTTAATTAACTCTATGCCTAAATACGATTAGCTAAAATACTGTGACATGGTGAAGATAGATACAAAATTTGTTCTGTTTGCATGTAAAATATAAGTAAAACATATCATGTAGATTGGAGTATCTTATTACAGATATTTAACCTGCATGACACGAGCCTATCAATGTACTATATCAACTTCCCGAAATTTAGTTGAAGATATACTGTAGTTCACTAAGCCTAATACGTGATATAGTATATTAATAGTTCACTAAGCCTAATACGTGATATAGTATATTAATAGTTCACTAAGCCTAATATGTGATATAGTATATTAATAGTTCACTAAGCCTAATATGATAGTTTAATAACATTGTGTTGAAGTATTGAAATCAGGCTTAATATATGTTCTACCATTTCTTAGAACCAAGTGCTCCTCCTACTGACTTATGGGTAGAAGCTAGAGGAGCTGGAACTCTCCATGTCAAATGGAAGGTAGGATGTTGACCTGTAAAAATTACATCTTTTTTTAACTGTCATAAAATCATGTTAAGTGCAGATGTTGACGTGTCAAAATTACATCTTTTTTTAACTGTCATAAAATCATGTTAACTGTAGATGTTTATTTTTTTTCTTTTCTTTTCTTATGTCTTGGTTCAGAGGTGTGTGTGTAATACATAGCATTTCAGGTATATTTTTTTTGTGTCCCAACAAGCTTTTTCACTCAAGACCAGAACTTGTCAATTTAGCTGGATGATGAGAGTAACAAAAGATTTCACTGATACACTACTTATGTGTGCAGTGTTTTACTTTTGAAGTTTTAAACAATAATTGTTTCTATCGTCCACTGATGGCTCAGCAATAAGATGTCGAGGGTTTATAATACTATAATTTGGGATTCAATCCCTGCAGTGAAAACGGTGTAAATAACCCACTGTGCAGTTTTGTGTCCAAACAAAGAAACCGTATTCTTGTTCCTAAGTTTCGATAATTTTTTTCTGTTCATCTTGAAACAGAGAGAAACGTTGTTTATTTTTGGAAATACTGGAATTATACAAAATTTTGTGTGGTCTGTACTTTAAGACCATAGTAAAAAATGATATCTCCACTCGTTATGATACACAGATGTTTATGGTAAAAAGAAGTGAAATCTATTGTATAAAAACACAAGTACGCATCTTCAGCCCATGGAAACAAAGAAAATCCGAGATAGCCTACAGCTGGCTGGTGTTTTATTTGTCATCTAGTTTGATCATTACGTATATAAAAGACAGGAGAGCAGTAAACTGACCAGTGATATATCGTATTGATGGGACTGCTGTATTTTGTGATGTGTCACTTCCTGCACCTTATCATCCATCAAAGGGTTTTTTTCCATTACTGTAATTGGTGTAAATGTATTGGTGAATGTGATAAAGGGTTTAACGTGTAATGAGCATGTCTACAGAGGTGGTTTGGAGGGTGGGAATCAGCCCCTTTATCTTTACATTGTGACTCCACTAACAGGAAAGTATTAATTTTTTTTTTCTACCCTCCAAACTAACTTCTGTCCCCCCCCTCCGAATTCAAAAATAAAACAAAAACAAACTGTAAATGCCTTTGATGTATAAATATTTTCTGTTTCATTGATTTGATATTAATACAGCTTATAATGAAATTGTGTTTTCAATTTTTCTACAGTTTCTTTATTAGAGTTAATTGCTATTATTTTATGTTCAGGCTCCACCCAAGGACCACTGGAATGGTCAGCTGAAGGGCTACTATGTTGGCTACAAAGAAAAAGCTTCAACCAAGTCATACTCTTATAAGCATGTGCCTTTCAGTAAGGGTCTGTCAGAAGAATACTTGCTTCAACACTTGCGAAAAAATACAGAGTATGCTGTTGTTGTGATGGCTTTCAACGATGCAGGAAGAGGACCAGAATCTCAAGAAATCGTGAAGATAACCAAAGATTCCGGTATGTGTGTGTTTATATATGAAAAAAAAAAAATCTCAAAACTTATGCTGTGATACATGATTCATAAGGTCCCAGTACTTGAACTAATTTAATTCAAAAACTAATACATATAAAAAAAATGGAGCTAGTATCATTCAATTAAATTTCAGTGAGAAAAATAATTTGGTCAGAAATATGTATTCTCATATCCTTTAGATCCCCCTCCAGCCCCGACGTTGAGAGTAACCACTCGTTCAGAAACCAGTATTAGTATTCAGTGGAAGCAGAAAAAAAATGATGCTGATATAATTTCACGTGAGTATTCTTTTTATGCAACAGCTTTTAAGAGGTTTTTTTTTGTATCTAGTTTGAAGAATAAGGGTTCAAGTGGATCTTAGTGCTGGTGTGTTTAATCGTTTGTTGTAAAGCTTTTGGCACTGTGAACACTGGATTATTTCAGTCTGATAAAAGTGAAACAGAAATTCAGTATATGATCGAGTGTTCACGTATTTTTACCGAGATCTAATTGGATCTACGTACTGTAAAACAGCTTACAGTCATGGAGTGTGATATGGTAGAACCACATTTACAAGAACAAGGTAAAAATCAAATAATTAATACTACTCTGTAACAAAATAAGACAATACTTCAAATGTGTTTGCAAACTTTTGACCGGTTTACTGCGGTGATTATCAGGCATGGATGTTGTACTACCTCCAAATACGAGTTCAGTAACACGATGAGGTTTCGTTTAGTTTTGGTTTAAACTGTATGATTACAGCAGAGTAGAAAGGACAAACTGTTATGAACTGAATATTGTAACCATATCTGTCACATTCTAAAAATTAACCTTCAAGTAATTTAATTATGACCCCACTATGAAGTATTGCAGGTCTGGACATAATGGTTTGCCAATGTCCGTTTCAATCTTGTGGGCAGGATATCACATGGTTGCATAGATGGATTTTTCAAAACTTAATCAAAAGGCACTACATGTGATGTTCTAGACCTGAATAATCTTCTGAAGGTCATGGGTCAAAGGTGAAGGTCACTGGCATACAGTTTAACATAACAGGTGTTTCATAAACACAGTCTGCTTGTGTCTAACTTTTAGTGAAAGAATGTTAGAAAAAGAACGTGTTACGGGGATGTTTCTTTATCTTCTAAATCACTTGACTGCTTGTGTTTTACAGATTACATTTTATTCTACAAAGAAGACTCTAAGTCATGGACAGAGGTTACTATTCCGCAGACAGAGAAGAAGGAATATATTCTAAAGGGATTGAGGCCTGGATGTTTTTACCAACTTTATCTTCAAGCTGCTAGCCAAAAAGGAAACAGTAACCCTAGTGAAACCCTAACAGTAAGAACAGATGGAACAGGTAAGCTCAGAAGGCAGAGTTTGCATATAATCAGATCAATTGAGTTAATACAAGTCGTTGGTTTTTATCTTTTTTTTGCCAAAATTTCACTCAAAATTGATATATAAAACAAAACAAAATAAAACGTGTACTTCACCTAGTGACTTTGATTGATGAAAACTCAGTTAATAGAAATTAAATATATACACAGTTATCATAGACTTTCAATTTTCTACTGGTTAGTTAAGTAGGAATAACCTGATTGTTAACAGAAACATCACTTGATTATCACATCCGCTTCCAAAGTGTTGTCAATGCAATGAGCCCTGGTTAACCCAAACAGTCTATGTTTAAAGATCTTTGATGATGTCCAGAACATCTGTTTCATTGTTTTTGAAATTGTGGGATATCTCTAATGTCTACCTAAGGTTTTTGCTAACTTTTTTAATAATTTAAATGCATCGAATAAAGTTTGATGATTACAAGTCATATCAATTAAAAATGGTAGGCAAAGCATAGATAGCCATTTGGAGCTTTATGCTAAACAAGAAACAGAAGCTATTGCTAGACTTACTTATAATTTTTCCCAACCTAATAAGTTTGTTTTGTTTTGAATTTTGGGCAAAGCTACAGCAGGGCTATCTGTGCTAGCCGTCCCTAATTTTGCAGTGAAAGACTAGAAGGAAGGCAGAGCTAGTCATCACCACCCACCACCAATTTTTGGGCTACTCTTTTACCAACGAACAGTGGGATTGACCGTGACATTATAATGCCCCCATGGCTGAAAGGATGAGCATGTTTGGTAGAGCGGGGATTCGAACTCGCCACTCTCAGATTGCGAGTCAAGCGCCATACATTCCTGGCCACTAATAAATTTGATATTAATACCAAATATTTTCAAATACACTAAGCGTTTTAAAACCTTTTCTTTTTTTTTTTTGCTTTCCCAGCAGGACCCATGGAACGTAATCTTCATGCAGTGATCACAGGAGAAAAAGAATTGCCCGAATATCTTCGATTGCCAGTTCTAGCCCCAGTGGTGGCTTCTGTTGCCATCATAATCCTCGTTGTTATCGTATCGTGCGTGTATGTAAAGAAGGAACAACGACGATATAATAGGGCTATGGGTGAGTGGCTTATTACAGTAAACAAATACATATTAATATCCATTGATAATTTAAAATAATTCTTTTTTAATTATTTATATTTTAAAGCCTTTGAAAACGACTACAAAATGATGTTTTCTTTGTTCAATGAAAATCGTTCATCTATCTTCTTTCAAAGTTGGAGGTGCATGAAATATAAATACAAGTTTAAAATAATTTAGCCTAAAAGTGATGTATAAATTCCTGAAGTTTAATTTTTGATCATTTAGGAAATCATCCTGAAATCAAGTGTTTACTCATAATAATGATTGATTTTGGACATGATTTGCTGCTATGACCACATAAAATATGTTTCCATGGTGATTCTGGAACAGTGAGTTTGTTACTCATCACATTTAATATGTTTATAATACTAAAGATGGAATTACAAGTTTAAAATAACGAACAAAAACAAGTCACTTCTTAGTTTGTTGAAAACGTTCTGTGAAAAAAACCCAGCACATTTGTTGTTACATCAGTCGACCAGGTCTTTAAGTGGACACTTTGGACTGAAGGCCATCGGTCCGTTTTATATATGGAACTCCAGTTTGCCGTTTTGAATGCAAGGTGTGAGTGTTAAAAGTTGGAATGAAGTACAGTGGAAAATAATACAATGGAGCAATGAATTCCACTAACCCTTAACAGGTCTGATTTTACAGCAACCAAAGAAGGCTTAGTTAGGACTATATCGTCCTAACAGTTAAGAGTTGTGTGGCTAATATGAGTCTGTTTAATTTAGTATGGACCTGGTGCACATGTTAATGGTTATGGAAACCATACATACTTTAATTATTGTATTTTAGCAGTTTTGTATAAAGTTAAAATTATAAATAATATTCACCGTTAAAATTGGTACACAATTGAAGGCCATAGATAGGCCTAAATAAAATGTTTTTAATTGTGTACCAATATTATTTATGATTTTATCATACGTACTTTGTTGAGATCCTGGATAATACAATTCTGGTGGAATTGAATGAGGAGGCACCATTCCCGTATCGACACGATACTGCACATTGTGTCTAGCTATTTGGCTGAAACAAATAAAATACAGAATCGTCTTTGAATCCAAATGGCCGTCAGTAAAACGTTCACGAGGTCATCTGACGGACGAAAGGAAAAGGTCTCATAATTTCAGTACACTGTTGTGATAAAAACCAAAGGTGGTTATTATTTATATTAAAATGAAGCCTCGACACAACTTTTCACGATATCCCGTGTTGTAAAACTTTCTGGTACATATATTGTCTACAACGCATTCCATTACGATATACAAGTATGTTTCCGCCTTACGGGATTTGGTGAAAACAAAAAAATGTCACCGTTTAATTATTATAAGTGTCTGATTGGCATTGAAGAAACAAAAAAAAAAAACGAATAATTTGTATTAGGAACAAAAGTTGTGAAAGTGAATAATTCTTTTAATTACCACAAGGTTATATTAAATGTCGATTTCTTCGTGTACAACGTATTCTTGTGTCAAAAGTATAAAAAAAAGGTAAAATCTTTACGTTTTGCTAATTATCTATATTTGAAGTACAATGTTGAATATAGTTACAAAATGATCGACTTGTTTCAGAAGCAGTGACTGAGAAAATCTACCCATACAGCATGAATGGCACCCCACCCCAGCGATATGTGGATGTCGAGAAAACCAGACCTTTATTACAGCCTCCTCCTCCCCCACCACCGTTTCCTCTGCCCCCACCGCCACAAGATAATTACCCCGCCCCATACGCTACTTTACCACTGAGTGATAATAATTTTTCAGCTGATCGAAGAAGATTAAATCAGGGAAGAGGACCGAAATCTAACGAGGTGGGTCAGTTATTGACTTTTTTTTTTACCATTTACTGTGACTTACCACAAATTGTTTCCTGGAAAAAATAATTTATCCTCCCCCCCCCAAAAAAAATGTGAGAAATTGTGGCAATTCATTGTATTAGACTTAGTCATATTCATTTGTATATTGCTAAGCCTAACTAATTATAAGCTACAAAAAAATAATTAAAAACGGGGTTTTGAAAATTCTGCGTTTCTCGTATTTTCTCTTTTTTTTTAGCCGCGGCATAACGGCTCATAGAATGGCTCTGAGTTGTTCTTTATTTTTAAAGTACAAACTGTTAGCTCGTAGCTCCGTCATCTCTTGACCGATATGAGATCTAATTACAGTTTTGGGACTCGGGAGGTCAAACCCTTTCGATTGATGTATTTGACCACGCCCAAGATCTCGTAGATTATCTTACTCGTGTTTGAAATTTCAATTTGAGGGTAGGCTGGTAGAGATTCTGATGAGTAATAAAATCGAATCCGGTATGCGCGTGCCCCACGCTTGGTATTGCTGGCGCACAAAAAATATAATTAATAAAAAGGAAAATAAAGGTCTCGAAGATTAATTTACTCTAATCCTGCCTAAAATAATTTCAAGTGCCGCGTTTTTAATTCTGTGGTTTAGTGTATGTGGTTCATCTGTTTTATTGTTCGTAAAGTAATGCAGTTCTTTTTTTTGTGATAGTTCATTATTTTGAAATGACTCAAATTCGCTGGTGTTAATGAAGTTTAATTTTGCAAAATATTTTTAATATGTAAATCACCGTTCCTTTTTTTTTATATTTTTAGTTTGGTACTGTTATGGGTTTATGTATTTTCCTTTCTTGTAACTTAGATGTAAGGTAGAGAGAGCTGTTAATAATGATCGAGAGATTTTGAAAAATATCGAAAACAAGAATAGTGATAAATAGCATATGAAAAGCGTGAAGAATTACTGAATTTATTGATAGGTAATGTTTCGGGCCTACTTCAAACTGTTTTACCTACCATGTTTTTTATGCATTTTGATTGGCGAAGCAGTCATTTTCATTTATTTTCTACTTTCCCGAGCAGTTGGGTTACTCGATTGATTAGCTATGAAACTGTAAAAATTTATTTGTACATTAATCATAATATTATTAGCGAGTAAATTTCTGTTTCAAGTGAAAACGTTATTTGTGAGCTTAGGCCTACAACTGTTTACAAGTAATAGTAGCCTGTATCAAACTGTTGAGGAAGAAATAATTTAACATGTTATCGTTACGTGCACTGGACTTCGCATTATTTTAACCAAATATTGTAAAAAAACAAAACAAATTGACCAACGATAAAATACGTTACAAAGGTATATTAAGACGTGGGAATTATGTATCAACGTAGAATTGAGTCTGTCAACCCTTTTTTTTTTATCTAGGGCAGCCGGAAATCTCACGGTCCTTTTCGGTTTCGTGAAAATAGTAGCTCGTGATTGTGTTTAGTAATCACTGCCACCTGTTGGTTAATTTAACGCCAGATCTTTTTAGATGAGATAAAAAGTTTCATAATTGTTTTTTTTTTAAGTTTGAAATATTCTGACATTTTTGGGAGCTCCAAGAATCAGCGTTAACTTTCTCGAAAACAAAAAACTTGCTAATTTTTTTAGCAACCACTGATGAATACAATATCTCACGTGTAACGTATGTTTGCCATTCGTTGTAACTCAGACACTTAATTTTCGGTTTTAACTTTTATTTTTGACAGATGTTTACTTTGACTACGTTTCCCATACCTACCTCTAAACGTCTGATGTAGCAATACGTAGTTTGCTTTGCGAAAAGTCAAGAAATTATAAATAATTAATCAAACTTCTTTTTTTTTTGGCCCTTCACAAAAGTTTGATGGATGAACGTCAGGGAAGATTACCAATATGTGGTTGTTTTTAATAAATTTTATTAATAATAGTAAAGACATCAGCAGACAATATTCATTGATTTTTATATAGGTTTTCATCCAATTTGACGCGCATGATTTAAATCACACATTTAAAAAATAGGTAAGATTTTAGATGCTTTGATATCGGAACTTGAGCACACAATTCAACTAATATCAATACCTTTTGAAATACAAGCACTAAATGTTAGGCTGTCGTTTATTGTTGGGCCTAACTTCGTAACCATTGAGTAAGCGATAAGTTTAGGGACATATAACGATCCCCTACAGTGGACAGTATGCGGAGCTTGTTTTGTAGCTTTGTACGAAAAAAACAAAACAAAGATAGTTTATTTTTAACTCATCCATACAGAGATTATTTGAAAGTTTTTTACATATTTTTAGCCACTGTTGGATGTCAAATGAACGCCAACAAAGGTACCCGTTTGTTGACTTTTTTGTTACAAATACGTCAGGCTTCGTTATCCTGTAAAGAATTATGTTTACCTGTCGCTTCTTATATAAAAAAATGCACTACGTAGTTCCCAAATTATCAGTTTTTTAAACATTAATTTGAAATGTTTTCAGCTCTAGTTCACAGTTGAAAAATTAAATTTTTCTCTTAGGTAAAAATAATTCGTCTAAACATTAGGGGACTTCGTGTAAATTTACATTAAGATCTTGACCTAAGAAAAAAAAAACAACTTCTGAATACATAGTTTTTATTGTTGTTATTTTAGCTTAAATTATAAGAGTTATGGAAAGTTGGTCCCCAGAAGCCGGAAATTTCTGGTCTACTCACATAAAACCTCTATTGTTGAGGTCCGGTCTTTTAGCCTAGCTAGCTATTTGTGCAAATATAGACAGTGGAGACCCCACCACCTGGTATGACAGCGTAATCCCCTCCTCCTTCACCCATCTCTTTAGTTATTTGCTATTCAAAACTTCCTGATGAAATACTGTTCACCAAATGGAACGGTATGGAAACTTTAGGGTTCTCAGCGGTTTTTTAGTACGATAAAAAATTGAAACGTATTATCCAAATAAGCTCACTTTTATAGTATCGACACCCTCAGTTTGTGCGAGTTTTTTTAAACCTATTTATTATACATATTGTGGATTATTGGTTTCTTTTAATTAAACCGGTTTTTGCTCTAACCATTTGTAGATGTTTTGGGTTCTGTTTATGTATTTACTTTGAATTTATGTAAAGCATTCCTTGACATATATAACAAGGTCTTAAATAGTGGGCATTTTTAATTCCAAAGTTAAAGATCAATTGACAACACTGCTGTTAAAGAAAACGAACTTGCCCACCCCTTAAAAATTAATGTAGCCAAACGTAAAACCGTATGTTCTTATTAAAGAATTATAAATTCTGTAAGGCGCTGCCTAGAAAGTTAATATCTGATCTTCTTTCTCTCTCTCTCTAAGGGTTCAGTTGACAGTCGACGACTAGGGGGTGGAAACATGATCCATGAACAGGCGGAAGTTCATCACTATGACGAAGCAGCGTGAGACTTGTGGCGAGACTTGGAAGGTCACGTGAGATTCTCAAGAGCCACCACGGGTCTTGTCAACTGTAAGAAATACTTTGTAAAGTTTCGTAGCAGCTGGACTGTTTATACTTTATTTGATTTTTTTCCCCCCTGTATGTATATGTGTGCACGTGAGCTTCAGGCCGCCACGGAACCATTGGTCTGTTACTCTAACCCTACAGAATTCTCTCCTGCTTATGGAAAAGAGCTACCAAAGCGACGCCGTGTTTGTTTTGTTAACTTCAATGATGACCTAGAGATACTAGGAATTGCAGATAAAAACAGTACACTACTACTATCTATACATATACATGCTTAAGAGTTTTCTTTAAATAAATAAACAGAATCTATGATTTAAAGTTTCAAAATTATGCCTCAGGCCAGGCCTGTAAAACTTACAACAAGTTGAGTGAACTATGGAAAAAAGGTTCATTAGAAACAAAAAGTGAAGTAAGAGTTGGTGGAACACAGCAAGTTCCTTTACTTATTGGATAAAATGGGTGCCTCCCCTTTAGGCCTACTTATTATACACGTGATACGTTTTTCACGTATTGGTCAGAGGGTGGTGTATTACTTGACCTCTAGGAACGTCCACACCAATCCTTTCTGTATAGTAGTTGTTAGGACAGCTTGCTTGATGGTAGAGGTCATATGGTGCTAGTAACCCGTAGTAACTATGGGTCAGTATCATTATTGTGATTCAGTGAACCTGTAAGTCGCACCAAAGTCTGGTTTGGTTAGTCATTTTTCCTATATTGATTGTTTAAAGAGAGAATGAAGACTGAAAAGGAGATTATCGAATGATGATCGAATTGAATTTAACAATGCTGTAGCTTGTTCTGTGGTGGTTCACAACTTCTAAAACAACAGCCAGCTATTCACCGGCAAAAATTAGCGACACATAGAGCGCCCCCTGTTGCGAGAGAACTGTGAATTAACGCTTAAAGTGACTGCCTCGTAAGTCCTGATGTATTATCTCCTTTAAGAACACCTTAATTCTGTGAAAAAAAATGTTTTTTTCGTGCTGCTTTCATTAACCCTAAGCACGTGGTTAGTTTTTTTCACATCTTTTAACTCCAGGTGATAGTCTAGCCTAACCCATCATGGCGGAGTTGGATTATTGTGCCAGTTTTCATGTAAATATTAAACTTCTAATCTCAACTAGGACTCTTTTGGCAGGTAATAAAAGCGCAATAACACCTTTAATGTAACATATTGTTGTTGATAACGTAAACAACCAAGATACGGCCGGTAACTGTGAATTGCTGGTTAGTTATTTTATTTCTTCGGTTACAATAGGTTGACTTGATATAAGCGATTAAATACGTAATTCGTAAGTTAAATATGTCCTTCCGTTGTATCAGTCATATTCACGCTAGTCCTAAGTTTATGCTTAAACAGTATTATTGCGTGGTCACTTTAGAAACTACTTCATTCGGTAGTTTGTGAAGTTTTTCCTGGTCATTTTAACAATGGTCATTCTCAACATGGCTGACCCGTGGTGAGTTGCGAGCATGGACGTCTAAAGAAGATCAAAATGTTCGTTGTTTTTTTTTAATAAACTTAGTACATGCTTCAATTTTTAGCCCAGCGACGAAATACGAGTTGTAAGCCTTTTTTTAGTGATTATACCATAACCCACGCACGTGACCATGTGTATTAATCCCGACTTTGTGCCGACGGTGCTCTGCAGAATAAGCACGTGCTCTGGCTGATTCATACCGCATGAAGCACGCGATCAATAAGCACATTTCATTGGGCCAGAGAAACTGATTGTGGTATAAGAGAATGTTCAGTACGATTACCCAGCAATCCTTAATTACCCAGCAGTCCCTATTTCTCCTATTATAGTTCAAGAAGCAAACGGTAACAACTCGCTGTTCTCTATAAAAAAAAAAGTTAGTTTATCATAATTAAAGACAGCTTCGTCCAATAGTCGCCTATATACGTCAATCCTGGTATGCATATTTAAGTTAATGCGTACAAACTCCGCCTCGTGGCGCACACAGAGAAATATTGTTAGGGTTAATTACTATTTCTTCTCTTTATTGTTGCCATACAATCGATTTAAAAAGCGTAGTCCAATTTGAGGTCATGATCTGACGGTGCTGTAAATTCTCATTTGTACAAAGTTTATGTTGTGTGTGTGTTTATATTTCATGACTAGATTAGTCCTTTGATGTGTGATTATTACACAACGTCATAACTATTGATCTTTGTACGTAAAAGTAACCGATTCTAGAAAAACCAATCTCTGTTGTGTTTAGTGTTATATATATTGGTGTTGTTCGTGTTACGAACGGAGCTGTTAAATTTATTTCTCTTTGTTGTATTAGTTTGATATGGAATGTATTGTACTACGTGAGACTTTAAGAAGTCTACGGATCCGTGTTTCTATCTTAGTCTGCTCTATTTTATGTATCTTTTCAATAGTCAAATTAAACAAAACCACCCTATACACTCGTGTATTGTACTTGATATTACAGTGTTGGTTAAACGTGGGTGATTAATAAAACAAGTTGGAATGGTATTCATACTGCAGTATTTACATCATTACATAAGTGTTGGACAAACTCGCTTGGTGTGAAAAAGAAACTTTAAATGTGGTTTTTAGACGAGTGCTTCACACACTCCTTGGACAGACCATATCATCAGCGAGAAGAGAAGACACAGAGAAGACAACTGAGTTTCTAAAGACGCATAACGAGAAAATAAAAATAGAAAATATGGTAATTACTGGAAGAATAGACGAGGAAGACAACAGTGTAAGCAAATGGATTGATGTCAGTGTGACTGAGATTTTAAAACGTACAAAAGGAGAACCATGATCGCTAACGTTCAAACTGGATATGAGAGAGAGAGAGAGAGAAAACAGAGAATGGTATCCATAACAGTAACCAGAATCTTGTAACAGAAACTAGGGTGGTTCTTTTAATAAAAGCTGGGATCATATAACTATACCCAGAATAATAGTCTTAACAGAAATCAAGAATATATATATATATACATACACCAGAGCTCAGAGTGGTTTTCTCAACATAAACTGGAACCATGCGGGATGGTATGTATAGCAGGAACCAAGTATGAAAGTACTCTTAGGTACATCTGATGTTTTTCCTATAGGACAAACGGGTCTAAACTTTGGTTACTGGTGGGGTCTATCTTTCGGTTTCTGTAATTTCGTTTATTTAGAAGGGTTAATGCGGAGAAAATGACACAATTATTACACATTTTGTTAATTAATGCCTCAGTTCTGGATGGCTTCACAAATAACTCTCAATGTTTAAAATTTAACTCAACATCCAAGTGAATCGTATAACTCCCTTATGTTCTCCCCGGAATACGAGTTACTAAGACTTAAAGCAACACAGACGTAGTACTTGTATCTAGTTGAAGTATAACAAGTTTTGTTTAATAGTGACATTTCACAGACACACTGAGCAGTTAAGTACGTCGTTGTGGAATACACTGTGTTACAAGAGACCGTGCTAATTCCTATTCATACAAAAGTGGCATGACACGGAAAACTGTTATGATCTGCCCCGATTTAGACATGGTGTGTTGGTGAGGCAAATGTTCTGGTCAGTATTAATACCATTTACTTATACCATAATAACCATCAGAGCCACAGACAACCTAGCTGTAATTCATACTTCGTAGATCCTTTAGTTAATTCGTTCGATTACGTTTTATGAAATTGAATTTTTTCGTAGAAACGTCTAGAATATTCCGATAATAAAAACTTAGTTGGACGGAATAAATTATTTTGCTGGTGACACACAGTTTACAGAATATTACAGCACTACTGCCATTTCTGGAAAAAACATTCAGGTTTTTTTCAGACTTCTTATGAGACCTTCACATCTTAGTTCAGTTTTGTAGGAAGTATAAAAGAGACCGATATATTAAGAAAACAAGTGCAGAAATGATGAATAACAACAGGTCTATAATACATTAAAAGTACGAATATTGGAAAGTTTTTGTGGGTCCCGGTATCAAGCTCATTGAAGAGAAAGAGGGGATGTGTTTTTTTTTATAAAGTCACAGTGCTTCTCACAGGATCACAACTTCAGACGATATGGCGCCCATAAGCGTTTTGGAAACTTGCCAATTACTGCTATGGGCCGCAGAAAGAAAGCATCGTGCTCGAGTAAGTTATAGACGTAGGAAAAACAAATCACATTCATTTCCTTTAGTGAATAAAAAACTTTGTTACTCAGAAATATTTAAGTCTATAAGCACTTCGTCGTATTATATAGAAGTTTTAAGATTTTTTTTAGATTTATAAAAAAAACGTGAGCATGATTTCCATTTCTGAACCGAAACTGTATCCACTGCATAAAAAGCTACAGGAAAATTCGAATCGAAAATTTTTTTTTTAGTTATGTTATTATAAGATGTCAGTTACACCCTCAGCTTTTTTTAATGCAAATCAGCATTATGATAGTTATTGTCGCCACTGCAGGCGAACTGGTTTGTGCATTACTGGGAGCAGAATACTTATAACTGTTTTACGCTTACACGATATCGCGTTGCGGCTGTGAACAACTGATTCAGACTCGGATTGGGTACTCCTTATTAGCCCCAAACCGAATTTATTCGACAGCTAAGGTCGTGAATGATGGTTTGAGGATGTTTGTATCCTAGCAACTGTACCATTGGTTTGTTTACAATTTCACCTTCTGCTAACGACATTCATACCAGTCTGCTGTGATTGGCTGGATTTCATGCGTCCAAAACCTACCCACGGGAGCGAAACAACCAGGATTCTTTGAGGTATAGTTATAGCTGATAAACAACTTTAAACTCCACTGGTACAAATGATCAAATACGTGCGTTTCAGATCACGTAATGCTTTGTTAGCAATGAACTGGAGTGGAAATGATTCGCATTGCTTCATAATACTGGTAGCTACATAATCCTTCATATAAGTTATCCACATTTCTTATGGCCATGATCCCTTCACGGAAACTACAATTTACATAAAACTTTTGGAAGAACTTTTTGGAATTAAACATACAGGTCATGTTCAATTCATCGTGACCTTATGGATTTAAGCTTTCATGAAAGCTGTCTGTTGTATATCAGAGAAGTGCATTCATTCTCTGATACTGGTCTGTTTTTTTTACGCTAGTGGTTTCTCGTAATAAGCCATCTTGTAGAACTTGTGATACCATCTAAATTTAGCTTTTTTTAACCCTCTCTCCTCACTTCATTTTATTCTTACTGAGTGACTCATTTGTTAACACCGCCACAAAGACGTTCCAGATGTGTCCCTGTGTTTATAGAAAGGCATTACAGCCTAAGCAGCGCTTGAAAAAAAAAATGCAGTAAAACTTGTATAGAGCACGTGCAACCTTCAATATACAGTAGCATGTTTCCCAGGATACAGCACCAGCTTGTTGGTGCTGATTCTCGTGCGTAGCGTGTAGCAGTGTTAGCAAGCTACTTGTCGAAAATAATGTATTTAATACATAGTAACACAGGTCCTCGTTACAGCTAGCTATTGTTACATTTGTAACACAGGTCCTTGTTACAGCTATCTATTGTTACATTTGTAACACAGGTCCTTGTTACAGCTAGCTATTGTTACATTTGCTCAGTGTGGTAGTGGATGTTTGTGTTTAATTTACTTAATATACGATTGGGTAGAGACAGTGGCAACTAATATCATCACGTTCCCCAAATCGTGGCAAGTAATAGCACTTACTGCCTTCCCCATAAGCTGTGACAACTAACAGCACTGCCTTCCCATAAGCTGTGGCAACTAACAGTAATGCCTTCCCATAAGCTGCGACAACTAATAGCACTGCCTTCCCATAAGCTGTGACAACTAACAGTAATTCCTTCCCATAAGCTGTGACAACTAACAGTAATGCCTTCCCATAAGCTGTGACAACTAACAGTAATGCCTTCCAAATAATACCATACCAACAAGCTACAAGTCAGAACTATGAATGACAAATAATACCATACCGACAAGTTACAAGTCAGAACTATGAATGACAAATAATAC
>NW_013673211.1:28070-35116 GCF_000517525.1 Limulus polyphemus
GCCTTCCCATAAGCTGCGACAACTAACAGTAATGCCTTCCCATAAGCTGCGACAACTAACAGTAATGCCTTCCCATAAGCTGCGACAACTAACAGTAATGCCTTCCCATAAGCTGTGACAACTAATAGCACTGCCTTCCCATAAGCTGTGACAACTAACTACAATATCTATGGGGGTTTTATTTCACCATGATATCAATGCGTTCCTCCAAACCGTGGCATTTTTTTCTGGTATTAAAACAAGTGTCTGCTAAGTCACTAAATGAAAAACATTATGTATATATGTGTTTGCGTGTGATTAAAGACGTTTTTAAAGTAACAATACTGTTTTTATAATGATACAACAATCACGTGCACTGTTTTGCCACTAATTTCAAATGTTTAGTATTAACTTCGAAGGAGTTTACTTCACATTGTATCGAGGTGCTCTCTGTATATAATTTTCTTTGGAATTCCAGTTGTGGTTGTTGTTTTTTTTGTTTTTTTTTTCCATCGCCAGAAGAACAGAGGCCGGCCTTTACTCATTAAATGTTTTGGGTCACCTAGCTCCCCCTCCCCCTTAACACTTGGAACGTCCTTTTAAACGGGTCATTTAAACAAGAACAGCTGGCGCCCACATGCAGCTGTCGCCGATATGTTTGGTATGACTAATTTAATTAGAATCACAGTAGCGACATCTTTCAGCAAGTGTTGAAACATTAAAATTATCGTTATAAAACTAAGTGATACAATAGGTGTGATTTGAACAAAGGTAAATTTAGGAAAATATTAGCTGATAGAAGAAATAAACAGTTAACGTCCCTAACATGGAAATATCCATAACACACGATGCACAACACGTGTCAGGTGGCCTGTGCACGTGTTGTCCGCCATCTGGCACGTGGAAGGGGGCAAACGTCTTTTTCACCCTGAAGGCGTCACCACATCTGTCTGCCTCAGGTATCTCGCTGCGCTTGTTTGAGGCAGGTGCTAAAAGAACAGGGGCCATCCAAAAATCAGAGCCAGCACAATATTAGATTTTCAACTTCACAAACGTAATATATGTGTGTGGTTAATTTTTCCAAACCTGACCTTCCTTCATTAGAATGAATATTTTAGTTTTAATAGCCAGCTGTAGTTTCGGATCAGAAGGGTCTTGAAAGGGCTTTCTTTTGCGGTTTCTCATGCTGAAAAGATGCCTTCCTCCAGCTGCCTCTTACTTGTAAAACACACCTCACGTCACCAGAGTTCCGGCTCCCGAGTTTTCAACTATGGTTTCTATGGTTACGGTGTAATCAGCTGTGGATCTACGTTAGTCCAGTGTTCTTTGGGGAATATATTTCGCTGTCTGGATAACGCATTTTGGGTAATATCGTCCTGGACTCGTTACTAATTTAACAGCACAAGATCCGAAAGAAGAAAAGCCAATTATTGAATGCCGCGCGTTCTGAAGCTTTACGCAGACATTGCTTTAATCTTCCAAACGAAACTGTGTATTGATTTTGAAAGAGAGAAATCAACATCATGTCGCAACCTAAGCCTAACGGTTGAAGAATCCAGAGCGAAACTTTGACGTCATGGCATCATTATTCGCCCACTACAAATTACGGTTTTAAAGGACACTAATAACTGTGGTTTCCAGCCTAAATAGCTTATCATAGTTGCTCAAGTAACAATGACATCTAAACTTCATTGTCCCCTAATCTGTGTGATCTAATTATGTTGGTGGTGTGTTTTTTTTTACATCTACACCAATGAAGGAAGGTTATAGCATTGTTTTTTTAACTAGTATACTTCTAAACAAAGCGAAACTGTTGTTTTCTAAGCGCCAAGCTCCACAATAGGATATTTGCAACATGTCCACTTCGGGGGGAATCGAACCCTGGATTTTAGCATTGTAAGTTAATAAATTTACCCCGACCCACCGGGGGAGACCAAATTGAAACTCCCTTCATTTAGTTCAAAAGGGGTACAAAGGAATAATGTTTTATTTCTTCTTTTTTTAATAAGTAGAAGTACCTAGGAGTAGTTTACATATAACTAAAATTTCCAAACACGTGTTGTAATAATCGTGTATATATATCATCAATATCACCTTAACCCCAACTAGTCTGGGGTCAACCGCTCTAATAGTTGCAAGTCAAGAATTTTTACACCATATAATATGACGAGCGTGTTCGGCGACGGAGATTCGAACTCGCAACCCTCAGATTGCCCTAATTACCCCCCTCCCCCCAGTATAATAAAAATAATAACCAGATAAACTACAGTGTAAAACGTGATGATTTTGATGGCTAAGAAAAATGTGAAATTACAAATTCAAGTTACTGGATATCGGTAACTATGAAACCTTAATAAACAAAATTACAACTTCACTGTAAACTAGACCAATTTGTTGCTTCGAGGAATATCAAAAACGGAACAAAACCTGTAATTTGTACGTAATGTAATTCACAACGTGGCCCTAACCAAACTATTAGCCGTGTTGTACAAAGAGGCTTAAGGGAATCAGTAATAATGTTGGTGTTACAGATTTATCAGGAAAAAATTTTTTTGTTTTCAAGTACTTGTATTTAACCTAAATTCTACGGCCTTGCAAAATCTTTATAAGTGCTATTAAACAGTCATCACAGAAGAAGAAGAATTAACAGTTTGAATGACTGTTCTCGTTGACTCGACTAGTTAGCACAATCGCTCGTGGTGGTGGTAACACCCTAAACTCCGCAGTTCCCGTTCTATTGTTTGGTGACGTCAGCAAGGAAACTGATATATTTAAACCACGTGATTTTTAAGCTTCCTTTATTCGACTATAATACTTGGCTTAATTACGTGAAAAGTGAGTTATGTATCGCTAAGGGAACGAGGGTGTTTTATGCAACTAGAAAAATATCGATTCACGCACAACATCAGTAATATTACTACTGCTACTGAAACAAAGCTATAGGTCGTTTCACAGAAATTGAGTACCCGAATGTCGCAATACGTCTGCAATCGTTGGATTAACAAATTCGTAGTATAACTGGAGCTTTCCCTTATGGACGATTCGTTAATTCGAACGGCTACAAAGTGTCTCGATAATCCTCTTTCATTGTACTGTCAATTTCGTTTTCAAAACAACATTAATATTTCTACTGTCCTGATAAAAAAAAAAAGATCCACGTGTGAAACTGAGAAAGGCTTCATTAGGCCTTTTTTTTTTTTTTATAAAGATGCTTAGAAATTTCCAGCTGAAATTCAGGCATGGTTACTATGACGACGGGCTTATCAATTATGATCAACATCAGATGTCAATGTTTCTTAAGAAAATTACATAATTTGTTATTGGATATTATCTCGAAGAATGAAAAAAAAAAAGCAACTGTGTAATTGGTGTTCACTCTTTATCAACATTTCATGTCACGCTTAAAACTGGGTTCTCGTCGTTTAGCAGTAACATCTGCACAGATAGCATATAGCTAACATTTTCTGACCACCCACTGATACCACAGACTTGCTTGCATGTGTTCTGTTCCCATGATGTGGTTCAAAGCTCGGGGGTGGGGGGTTAATCGATTCCGGGATCAGTCCAAACAAATGCCTCCTCTACATGTACACAAAGAAAATAACTACTCCATCAGCCACATTAAACAATGTGAGATAGCAGTAATAACAAATAGGCTTAATCATGAAAAAAGCTGGATACCATAAATATTTAACATCTTATCAAATACTTTTGTGGTCAGTGTTTTAAATACAAAATAAAACTTTTTTTTTTATCCAATGTAACTAGAAAGAAAATTAAGTTAGTTTTATGACGCTGACTTTACTCAAAAACGAATGAAGCTCTAAAATTAATTTTGTTTCGAATTGGTTAAAAACATAGTTTAAAAAAAATATTAATTAGCCGTAGAAGAATGTAACGAAAAAATATATTCAGATTGTGACACCGTTTATCAGTAGTATTTAGTTTGCTGTACACTAGATGGCACCACCAGGTAACGTCAATTAAAAGTTTATTGGTTGGTGGTAGGATGTGTTTAATTTATTAACATCTTTACTATATATCAAATTCTGTTAGTTTGTGAGAAGTTAATAAAACAAATTTCCAATACCATAATTTGCAGTATGTAAAACAAAAACTTTCCGTAATTGCCATGGGCCCGTGCTGCCACCTGACGTACAGTCCTAACCACTTTTCAATACATAGGAATTAGAACCAAAAAATTATGGTTCTCGAGCGTTTAAGTTGTGTTGTTCCTTGCATAACTTGTGGACTAAAGTAATGATAATGATAACTAGTCAACAGCACCCACTGCCATGTTTTGGATTACTTTTATACGGTGTATCATGAACACTCGTATTCATGAACGTGAATGCTACATCTCCAGCCCACGTTCTGCCCGTTATAAATACACCATCAGAATGATAACTTGTAGGACACGTTTTGCCTGTTATAAATACACCAGTTGTGTAGAGTGACAGCAAGTTTCAGAACACCAATGTAGCTTCTAAATAAAAACAGCCTTCTGGGAATATACTTCTGTCTCTCTAACTAACCGAGATACGAACTTGGATGAAACGCTATTTTGTTTTTTTTTCACCAAACTGATTTGTATAATTCACACATTCTGCAAGTAAAGCCTGACTTACTATCTTTTGTTAGACACACTGCTTTTTATTTTCATCTTTACAGACCATCATGATTATCACTCACCAGATGAAGTTGCCACATTATGACCCAACTATGGACTTGGTATTTTGGTCAAGGGTTACCATCTGTGAGGTCCCATAAACATTCATGTCTTACTAGGTTCTGAGGAGCTACAGATCACCATCCTTGAGGTCCTTTAAAGGATCATGACTTCCCAGACCCTGAGGAGGTACAGATGGCACCTTATGGTTTCGGTAATACAAGGGATTCAGGTATATTGTGACAATATCCAGATGACCAACACAAGACATATAGACCGATAACACTCCACATTGTTTTATTGTATGAGAAAGCTTACAAGACCATGAAGCCATATAGATTATTTTTCAGGCAGCTCTTAAGTACACAAAGGATACAAAAAAAAGTTATATTTATGTCACACATAGAATTATATGGCGATATAGAAGTGTAATAAAACAAATACACACACACACACACACACACTGTGTAGTGTGGTGTTAAAATTTCTTGAAGTAAAGTAAGTGTGCTACAAAAACAATATCTAATTTTCTAGTTTTGCTGGAAGAAACTCATTATACAAAAGAACCTTTTAAAAGTCTTACCTTGAGTTTATGGTATATTGGAACACACTGGGTAACTAATTAAGCCAAATGCATTAAGTTTTAACTCTAGCAGAAACACTAAAATGTGGAAGCTTGACTTGCCGTTGCTTTTTTGTTTGTTTTGTTTTTAACTATGCACAAAGCTACACAAAGGCTATCTGTGCTCTGCCCACCACGGGTATCGAAACCCGGTTTTTAATGTTGTAAGTCCGCAGACATGCCGCTGTGCCACTGGGGGGCCTTGCCGTTGCTTAAAAAATGTTAAGGAAAATCAGTTTCTTCACAAAAAAAAAAAAGATTCTTAACAGATTGGTCCAGCAACCTGGTTGGTCGTAACCTTTTTGAATAAATTACTATAAAGTCATTAATACTAAATGTTGTTTAAATCAATAAATCTGTATTAACTTTTATTAGAAACGGACGCAGGGACCAATGTGTTTTTGAGGACTCGTTGATGGAATTATAGTTTTCATACATGTTTAAGGTTGTTAATGCCACTGGGCTGCAGCCCTTGCGTTAATCTGGAACTGACTAGAAATAATAACATAATTTTATTCTCCTCCATATTTAAAACCCGATTTAAAATCAATTTATGCACATTAACCTTGACAGGTTTTTCGTAAGCACTAATATTCTCAAATTTAATTTTTTTATGGCATAAAATTACAATAACTTGTTACACTTTCATGTCAAAACCATGTGTGTATAAAAGCCCAATTTTTCCAGGAAAGAATAAAAAGGTTTTCATTTCAATATGATAAAATGGATTATAATATTTAAAGGTAGGGGAACGTTTATATATTAGTTTGATTTGGTTATCCGAAGTTGTGAATATTTTTATCTAAAACATCAATCATCAAAAAATGAACTTAAAATTGGTTTACAAAAATCGTACGAGCCTTTTTATCTTGGAACATTTTGTTTTAGATGTGTGTGTGTACTAACTTGTTCTTCATTCTGAACTCATTAAAGGCCACGTTTATAGAAAACCTTCTAATGATGGGATTATTTTTTAGATGTACACACTACAAAAAAAAAGTGCATGAGCTTGAAACTGGTAAACTTTGGGAAGTTTGAAGAGGAATATATCTCTTCTTCATGATGACACAGAAGTCCAAACCCACAAGTGGTTAGTATCACACATTTCCATATATCTGTTAAATAGATAAAACATTTTTAAAATATACTTCAAAACAAATCTGATGGTGTACTTAATTACTACAGGGTGATCCAAAAGTCACATATACCACCACAGTGTTTCTATCTCATTTTCTATTACTACAGTAATTGTTTATTAACCCTGTAATAACGTGTGGATCAGTTATTATAATAATTGTTTATTAACCCTGTAATAATGTGTGGATCAGTTATTACAATAATTGGTTATTAACCCTGTAATAATGTGTGGATCTGTTATTACAATAATTGGTTATTAACCCTGTAATAATGTGTGGATCTGTTATTACAATAATTGGTTATTAACCCTGTAATAATGTGTGGATCTGTTATTACAATAATTGGTTATTAACCCTGTAATAATGTGTGTACCAAAAAGTGAGGCATCTGTTAGATTCAAGAGGATCTTAAAATTAAAAACCTCCTGTTTTCAAATTTGTGATCTTGATCAATTTATTAATTGATTAATTTAATTAATTATGCAAAGTATGAAACCTTCAACCATTTAGTTTTAAATGTTAACTTCCTGTAAACAACATGTAATTTATTTTGGTGGATTAACAAGTGTCACAACAAGAACTAACTACACTGTAATTAATGTTGGTGAATTAACAAGTGTCTTAACAAGAACTAACTACA
>NW_013673212.1:0-965 GCF_000517525.1 Limulus polyphemus
TAGATAAAAGGAAGTATTTTAACGTTATTCAGAACAGTGTCTCTCAACAAAATTGTGGAAAATTTCACAATGTAAAAATTGATAGAAAAACTACATCAAATAAAATTACTTCTTTTAAGCTAAAACTAGATACTATTTAGTTAGTTTGTTCTAAGTATTATGCAATTTGGTTAAGTGTTTCCACTATGAGGAGGAAAAATTAAGGAATATCAATCAGTGGGATCCCCTCCAGTCTGGAAAGGGTTAAGCACATCAGAAACACAAGTCTTTTAGAGTCTTTTTGTGTAAATTGACAAGCACGTGGTCAAACAAGATTTTGTAATTTTAGTTTCTTCTACTATTTTTCTCATTAAGACAACCACTAATTTTAAGGTGTGTCCAGAAGCTTGTGAGTTTTATTCAACTTTAAATTTAAAATCTTATTAACTCTCTCACTACAGGCTCAGTCCTAGGGACTGACCATGTAACCATTTTGTGTTTGTTATAGTTTTCATACTATATTTAATACAGTATGCTATCTTTACATACTTTTGCAGATTATCAGTAAACGTTACAAGGCTACCGTACACAAAATATCAGATTTTTTAAATTAAGTTTAAGATTTTTAAGTAATGATTTCCTCTTGCATTTTTTCTTTTCGAATACTGACTGTCGAACATGTACAGTAATTTGGATTTTAAGATTAAAAATACTTTTATGCATCAGAAAATCGTCAACTTTCCCATGCAATACCTTTATAACCTCCAGATAATTATCAAACGTTCTTGTTTAGAAAAAACTTTATATTTTATCTGTTATTTTCACCATTGTATCTCTGTATGGGTTTGGTCAATTTGTCTGACCTTGTAACCAGCATAATTCGTAAGAAACTGTAGACTTTGTATTAGGACATCACAAAAATCTAATAATGAACCAAAGACTGCATTCAACATACCATGTAACACACAACAATCAATAATGTAGGA
>NW_013673212.1:1151-5028 GCF_000517525.1 Limulus polyphemus
GACAGACATTCATAAAATAGTAGTTCAATAAAATTTTGAATGTAAGTCTACATGCCCTTTGACCCCTGACCATAGGAAGACTCAAAGCAAGAGGGTTAACAATACCAGATGTGCACAGCTTCATTACAATAACTTATGTTTTGTTCCATCAGAGTGAGAGAATTCCTTTTATGTAACCATAGCCTTCACTTTGCAGGTGGAAACACTGATCCTTATTAGCTTCAGGTTTAGTTTTCATTTGAAGCCTGTTTCTGTCATAATGCTACATTGTGCAAGTTTTTCTTCATCCATTGAGAACACTAAAAAAAATCCCATTTACATAATGTAGTATCTTTTATTTATAAATTGTTATATATTACTACATAAATTATTTTTCTTTGGATAGTGGTCACATACATCTCCATCTATTAATCAAGTTTAAGAGGCATCTTACTAGCCTGGTCAGTAAAGTTTGCTTGTAGATGCAGGACAGATACTTGTATATCACATGATTATAGTTCTAAAATCATTCCATCATTTGGAAGAATGATAACTAACTTACATGTTTTCATAATCAGTAAATAGCTTTTTATAAGACTATTGAAAAACATATTTCATTTTTAAAACTTCTAACTTTTGGAAGGGCTTAAGAAAACCACAATATTAATTTGTGACTTACAGTTAAAATGAACAAGGATGTCATATTAACCAGAGTTATTGACAAGCTTTTATTATTAAAAACCAATGGTTATAAAAGGTATTTCACTGAACTGCAACTCCTTTTCATGTTATCATTCCATATAACTTGTACATTACAATAAAGATTTCACTAACTAATCTGTTTTTATATAAACTCAACAAAACATTTTGGACAAATGAAATCTTTTCTTGTTTATAGTAATTTGATTGAAGTTATCAAAGTGAAAATAAAAACATTTAGTTTTTCATATTTTATATACAATGTTTAAACATTGAACATAGAAAGCCACCATTAAAAATGACTAAAGAATCCTTCAGTCATTTGTATCTTTAATTTTTCATATCAGAATTCCTATTCCCAAAGCTTTATAGTCAAGATGTAAACATGTGTGAAAAAGGCACAATTAATACTTTCAATTATATATGATGATAGTTGGAAGGATTCATGTTATTTTGAAAATAGCTTCAAGATGTTAGATTTAATACCATATAAGTAATAGTATGCTCTAAACTTCTATTGCGTCTATTAAGTCTAAACTTGTTGCGTCAGCGAGATCATGTGACTAGTATCACGCCACCCGTTTTCTAGAACTATCCTGTTCCTTCGGGAGTGCTCTAGCATTTGCTAGATTTGGGGTGGCTGGTATATATAAGATGGTCACGGCGTGACGTGACAGTGTGTGTGTGTAGGTAGTGAGTAATTGAACTGCAGTCGGAAAGTATTGTTGAAGTAAACGTTCGTTGTTATAGCGCTTGTTATAGAGCGACTGTTGAAAATAAGTGTATCGATAAAGTTATATTCAGAAAGAATAAACCAGTTTTATTAAGAAAGGACTTGTGTCGCTAAAGTTTCGTGGGAACAAAGTTACAGAAAATTAATTAACGACTGAAGGCGTAACAAAACCTTTTCTTGTATCCAACACTGAAAAAGCCAAGTGACTTTCGTCTCTCCTGACGACTTGGTGTTTGGGCACTTTTAATGGTATGAGAACTGAAACAAACTTCTGTCTTCAAGTCAGAGTATGGTGATTGGGATGTGTGGTTTTCATTATCCAGTGGCACACAAAAGTACTGTTGTCACTTTATTTTTGACATTGATATACACTTCAAAGGAGGTTTTCCAGTGCTGACATTGAAGGAAATTTTTAATCTTTACAGTTTTAACAATTTATCTCGAAACTTAAAAATATTTGTGTACTTTACTGAGATGTATGTTTTAAATAATTCATTAGATTTAAAGAGTAAGAATACATTAGTCTAAAATATTGGTTTTCCAAGTAAAGCTTTTCATGGGATGATTTTTTTATTGCTGAGATCATTAGAAGGTTCTGTAATAGAACAGCCTGTGTTCTGGAATAAAGGAAAATAAAAGTTTAGGTACCTACCTGTTCCTTTAAGATTAAAGTAAACATGAGAAGTCTTGTTCAATTCCTCAGAAAGAACTGGTCTATACATATTGTTACGTCTCCGTTTGTTAATTAACTTTCCGTAACTTCGTTCCGACGAAACTTAAGCGACACAAGTCCTTTATTAATAAAAATGATTTATTCTTTCCGAATATAACTTTACCGATACACTTATTTCAATATTCGCACTAAAACAAACACTATAACGACGAACGTTAACTTCAACAATACCTTGTGACTGCAGTTCAATTACTCACTATCTACACACACATTACATTCCCCTCTTTTATATACCAGCCTACCCTATATCTAGTAAGAACTAGAACATTCGCCAAAGTACATGATAGTTCTAGAAACGTTGCGTCACAGTAGTCATGTGACTCGATGACGCAACACTGCTACCTGTGTGCCAAGTCACGTCATGCTTGATTTCTTGAAATAGGAGGAGTCATAAAAGCCAAAAAATGCATTTATCCAGCTGGAGTAATTCTATTAGTGTTTGCCTATTACGATTTTAGTGACAAAGGTACAAGGGGGACCTTGAGAGGGGTTGCACTGAAATTTTATAAGTGTTGGAATAATAAGCCTAAAGTAAAGACGTAGTATGGGACCACCTAGAATAGGATCAAGTGCATAAAATTTATCATGAAAATGAAAATATCGATTCAATTTTAAACTTTAATCGTTTCTGAATTAAGCTATTTTCTGTTATATCACCAACGATTTTAATAAAAACAAACCTTTTTAATCAACGGACACTCTAAATTAGGATATCAACAAATATTTTTCCAATTTTGTTTTCTATATCTTCCATTTCATACTGTTGCGTCAGCGAGGTCACGTGACTCGTTCTCTCGAACCTTCGGGAATTGTCGGGAGATTACTAGATATAGGGTAGTCAGGTATATATAAGAGGGTGACAAAGTGACAGGACATTAATGTGTGTGCAGACAGTGAGTAATTGATCTGCAGTCAGAGAGTATTATTGAGCACGTTCTTTGTTATAGCGTTTGTTTTAGCGCGATTGTTGAAATTAAGTGTATCGTAAAGTTATATTCGGAAAGAATAAACCAGTTTTATTAAGTAAGGACTTGTGTCGCTAAAGTTTCGTCGGAACGAAGTTACGGAAAGTTAATTAACGAACGGAGACGTAACAATACTTTCAGTACATAGACTAACAATAATATCAGGTTATACTTTTGTTGCTAAGCGATATGACATAAAAGCCATTGTTGAAATGTGGTGTTACCAAAACGCACTGGCTTTTCTATATATTAGAAGTTGTTTATCTAACTAATTTTTGCCAATAATTATTCTATGAACATGCCACAAATTCATTTCATGAATGATCTTAATTTTGATTTGCTCACAATTTACCGACACTTGACTGCCTCGACTGCACTTTTCTGCCACTTTGTTGGTCAAGCTTGATTTCGCAAAATCTATTTATTTCAGTCAGCTACGAAATGTGAGGTTAGGGTATACTATAGGGTGGGGTTGGTAGAACTTGCCCCGTCATTTTTGACGGGCTATAATCTAGCATAGTGTTACGTTTCTAATCGTTAATTAATTTTCTGTAACTTCTTTCCGACTAAACTTTAGCGACACAAGTCCTTTCTTAATAAAACTGGTTTATTCTTTCCGAATACAACTTTACGTTACACTCAACTTCAACAGTTGCGCTATAACAAACTATAATAACGACGTTAACTTCAACAATACTTTCTGACTGCAGTTCAATTACTCATTACCTACACACATTATCGCGTCACGTTGTGACCATCTTATATATA
>NW_013673212.1:6001-6722 GCF_000517525.1 Limulus polyphemus
TCCATACTGAAATCTAGAGCCGCTACCAGTGCTCTATAGTTGGATTTGTCGTCTGCTGATAACTGTCCAAGTATTTCCAGTGGTTGTCCCTTCAAGCTTGTTGCCAGATATACTGCTTTCTGCTCCTCTGTCCACCCATTCATCTCTGCCAGTAGCTCAAATTGTGCTCTATATGCTTCCCACGGTGCCTTCCCATCGAATTCCTGTGGCTT
Source organism: Limulus polyphemus (assembly GCF_000517525.1). Lineage (NCBI taxonomy): Eukaryota > Metazoa > Arthropoda > Merostomata > Xiphosura > Limulidae > Limulus > Limulus polyphemus. The sequence goes on from NW_013673212.1 coordinate 6,214, forward strand.
CCTTCGCATTGGATCACTCCTATTACTGACATTCATATCCGGGATGTGACTTCTAACGGGACTGAATATGTCTGCATTAGGGATTAGCTGCGGGTTCTGTAAGGGGCTTGCCATTGTCTGGGGCTGATTAAGTCGATGGTCAATGTATCCTCCTTGTGTAAAAGACAATAAATCGTCCTTTAACGTATCTAATTCGCTTTTAAATTTACTAATGTTTTCCGATTGTACCTCTTGCCATTGTTGTTGATTTTCCTGTAGTTACTGCTGACGTTCTTCCTGTTTCCTTTCTCGTTCCAGTTGCCACTGCTGTAATCTCTCTTCTTGTTTCTTTTCTCGTTCTTCTTGTTTATTTTCTTTTTCCTCCAACAACTGCTGTAATCTTTCTTCTTGTTTCTTTTGCTGTTCGAGCTGCCACTGTTGCAGGTTTTCTTGCAGCTGCTGTTGTCTCTCTTCTTGTTTCCTTTTTCGTTCATTTTCTCGTTCTTCTTGTTTCCTTTGCTGCTCTTTTA